>NC_091743.1:52643478-52843478 GCF_043380555.1 Nothobranchius furzeri | reverse complement strand
TATTAATTGATGTGCTACTGATATTTTATAAATACAGTTTTTGCAAACTGAGGAACATGAAGGGTCCGGTGCAATGTGGATCGGGTGGCAGAACAAGGCGGGAGCCTTGGCAATCCGATCCCCGGACAAGAAAACTGTTTTTTGAGACATGGAACATCACCTCGCTGGCGGGGAAGGAGCAGGAGCTTGTGGCAGAGGTTGAGCGGAACCGGCTAGATATAGTCGGACTCACCTCGACACATAGCATTGGCTCTGGAACCCAAGTCCTTGCGAGGGGTTGGACACTCTCCTTTGCTGGAGTTACTCCGGGTGAGAGGCAGAGGGCTGGGGTTGGCTTTTTGTTAGCCCCAAGACTCTCTGCCTGTGTGTTGGGGTTTACCCCGGGGACGAGAGGGTAGCTTCCCTGTGCCTTCGGGTTGGGGAACGGGTCCTGACTGTTGTTTGTGCTTATGGGCCAAATATCAGTTCAGAGTACCCACCCTTTTTGGAGTCCCTGGGACGAGTGCTAGATAGTGCTCCATCAGGGGACTCCATTGTCCTGCTGGGGGGCTTCAATGCTCACGTGGGCAATGACAGCTTGACCTGGAGGGGTGTGATTGGGAGGAACGGCCCGCCTGATCTGAACTCGAGTGGTGTTTCGTTATTGGACTTCTGTGCAAGCCGCAGTTTGGCCATAATGAACACCATGTTCGAACAGAATGATGCCCATCGGTACACTTGGTACCAGGGCAGCCTAGGTCGCAGGTCGATGATAGACTTTGTAGTCATATCATCTGACCTGCGGCCGTATGTTTTGGACACCCGAGTGAAGAGAGGAGCGGAGCTGTCAACTGATCACCACCTGGTGGTGAGTTGGATCAGAAGTCAGGGGAAGATGCCGCGTAGACCTGGCAGACCCAAACGCATAGTGAGGGTCTGCTGGGAACACCTGGCAGAAGAACCTGTTAAGACGGTCTTCAACTCCCACCTCCGGCAGAGCTTTGACCGCGTCCCGAGAGCAGTGGGGGACATTGACTCCGAGTGAGCCTTGTTCCATTCAACGATTGTTGAGGCGGCTGTTGCTAGCTGTGGTCGCAAGGTGGCCGGTGTCAGTTGTGGTGGAAACCCCCGTAACCGCTGGTGGACACCAGAGGTTCGGGGAGCCGTCAGGCTGAAGAAGGAGGCCTACAGGGCGTGGCTGGTCTGTGGGTCTCCGGAGGCAGCAGACAGGTACCGGATAGCCAAGCGGGGTGCAGCAGTGGCAGTTGCCGAGGCAAAATCTCAGGCATGGCAGGAGTTTGGTGAGGCTATGGAGAAAGACTATCGATCGGCTCCAAAGAGGTTCTGGCAAACTGTCCGGTGCCTCAGGAGAGGAAGGCAGCAACTCGCTCACACTGTTTACAATGGGGATGGGGAGCTGCTGACGTCAACTGGGGCTATAGTCGGGAGGTGGAAGGAATACTTTGAGGAGCTCCTCAATCCCACCTATGCGCATTCCGAGGAGGAACCAGAGCCGGGAGACCTGGGGATGGACTGTCCAATCTTGGGGGCAGAAGTTGCTGAGGTAGTCAAACAACTACACAGCGGCGGAGCCCCGGGGGCGGATGAGGTTCGTCCTGGGTATCTCAAGGCTATGGATGTGGTAGGGCTGTCATGGTTGACACGTCTCTGCAACATTGCGTGGTCATCGGGGGCAATTCCTGTGGAGTGGCAGACCGGAGTGGTGGTCCCCATCTTTAAGAAGGGTGACCTGAGGGTGTGTTCCAACTATAGGGGGATCACACTCCTCAGCCTCCCTGGAAAGGTCTACTCCAAGGTACTGGAGAGGAGGGTCCGATCGATAGTTGAATCTCAGATTGAGGAGGAGCAATGTGGTTTTCGTCCTAGCCGTGGAACTGTGGACCAGCTCTATACCCTTGCAAGGGTGATGGAGGGGGCATGGGAGTTTGCTCAACCAATCCACACGTGGTTTGTGGATTTGGAGAAGGCTTATGACCGTGTCCCCAGGGGCACCCTGTGGGGGACGCTCCAGGAGTATGGGGTGGGTGGCTTTCTGTTAAGGGCCATTCAGTCCCTTTCCCAGAGGAGCTTGAGTTTGGTCCGCATAGCCGGTAGTAAGTCGGACCTGTTCCCGGTGAGGGTTGGACTCCGCCAGGGCTGCCCTTTGTCACCGGTTCTGTTCATTACCTTTATGGACAGAATTTCTAGGCACAGCTGTGGTGTGGAGTGTGTCGAGTTTGGTGGCAGGAGAATCTCGTCTCTGCTTTTTGCAGATTATGTGGTCCTCCTAGCTTCATCCAGCTCTGACCTTCAGCTCTTGCTGGGTAGGTTCACGGCCGAGTGTGAAGCGGCTGGGATGAGGATCAGCACCTCCAAATCTGAGACCATGGTTCTCGACCGGAAAAGGGTGGCTTGCCAACTCCCGGTCGGGGGAGAGGTCCTACCTCAAGTGGAGGAGTTTAAGTATCTCGGGGTCTTGTTCATGAGTGAGGGTAGGAGGGATCGGGAGATCGACAGGCGGATTGGTTCAGCGACTGTAGTGATGCGGACGCTGAGCCGATCTGTCGTGGTGAAGAGGGAGCTGAGCCAGAAAGCCAGGCTCTCGATTTGCCGGTCGATCTACATCCCAATCCTCACCTATGGTCATGAGCTTTGGGTAATGACCGAAAGAACGAGATCGCGGATACAAGCAGCCGAAATGAGTTTCCTCCGTAGGGTGGCCGGGCTCAGCCTTAGAGATAGGGTGAGGAGCTTGGATATTCTGGAGGGTCTCGGAGTAGAACTACTGCTCCTCTGCATTGAAAGGAGCCAGTTGAGGTGGTTTGGGCATCTGGTCAGGATGCCTCCTGGACGCCTCCCCGGGGAGGTGTTTCAGGCATGTCCTACTGGCAGGAGGCCCCCGGGTCGACCCAGGACACGTTGGAGAGGTTACATCTACGATCTGGTCCGGGAACGCCTTGGGGTCCTGCCGGAGGAGCTGGTGGAGAAGGCCGGGGAGAGGACAGTCTGGAGCTCCCTAGTTGGGATGCTGCCCCGGCGACTCGGACCTGGATAAGCGGAGGAAGACGACGACGACAGTTTTTACAAATATAATCTTAGTAACCTCACAACCTTAGCCCTGACTACATTTTGGGGATCCCTGGAATCTTGTGGAGACTCTCGTGGGGGGACATGGATCCAAGATTGGGAACCACTGCCCTAAGCAATTATTTAAAAAAAAAACATAAAATAAAAGAATGATTATAGTTTTAATTTAGTTTATGAATGTAGTGCTAACTCCCAACTAAAGTTAGCTCAGAGTAATAAACAGACAATGAGGACCCAGTACAATTCAATTACATGCCATTCATTTCACTCAAAACAATCAGATTCAGTGGATAAAATACAATTTATTTAAAAAGCAAATGATTAAATTCTGTGATTATAAATTTAATTTAATGAAACCTGTTATGGGCAATCCCACCATTATTGCTACTCTTGGAGCAGAAGTGACCACTTCATGCTGTCTCCATCTTGGAGAACAACTTTTCGAATATTTACGATTACATTTGATAAATCTATTGGCGTATTTCCAGCGGTTGATGATGCATCTTTTAGCAAATAATCAGAATTATGTGCAGATTCTTAAAAAAAAACTCTGAACACACAAGCTGTAGTTGTTATTAAAAGCTGGTCCAAAGATCTTCCTGCAGAATATGACATCAATATGATCGAGGACAGGTCCTAAAATAATCCAGGTCAGGCAGGTGAAAAAGTCAGATGGAGGTTGATAGAACGTCAAAAGCAGCACAACAGGGATCCAAAGAGCACCAAAATCCTCCATTCCTAGAAAAGCAGTCAGACATGAAATATTTATATTTCTATAATTCCTCATCCAGCACACTACAGGGATGAAAGCCGCCATGCGATCCTTGGCGATAGAAGCAGCGTGTAAGCTTTAAATGGTTGTGTAGGATATCCACTTGATTTAATCAGACAGCGTGGTCACTGATAATCCTCTTTCATACAAGGGGGTTCCATGCTGTCCCCCGGCGTCACGTGCTACAGAGAAGCAGAAGATCTGACGCACTGTTCTTTCAGAGGGATTGCGCACGTGCCGCACTGATTTTTTCTCATCAACATGTCATATATATCCTGCACCATTGCTGATCTGGGTTTGAGAGCATGATTAGCATACGTGCTAGTGAGCAGACACCCATGTAAGTCATATAAACACAAATCAGATAAAAATAAAAAATTATCTTAATGCACACAACCTTTACAACAGCTGCAAAAAATTTCTATTTTATTCATTTGATATATTCCACATTTAGATCAATTATAAAATGCCCAGATGGAATCTGAGTTGCTTTCCTTCTAAGTAAACAAATTGTTTACTCAGCACACCAGATGATGTGTGAACAAAACTAAAGTTTACAAGCTGTGGAGACGTCTGGAGAAACAATTATTGAGCATCTTGCAGAGGCATCGCTTTAAAAACAAAACTTCTTTTGTAATGAACCCCAGATTTATCCTTTTCTGCTGTAACAGTTTAATGCTCCTGACACGGCACGCTTGTTTCAGGTGGAGCACTCCATAAAGGCCTCTTCTTTTACACACAACTGAAATATTTATGTGAACCCAAGGGGAGGGAGTGTAAGATATTATTTATGGTACAGCCCCTCTGCATTGTCTTAATCAGAAACTTGCAGGTCAAAAGAGTTTAAGAGTTCAGTGAATAGTGAAATGCCTGCTGCCAAGGAAAAAAAATGTTCTGAAAATACATTTTTTAAGGGTAAATCCACTCTGGGGCAATGTTTAAGAACAACAGTGGAAAAGTAATCACAAAAAAAATCTAATAATTCTACTTTATTTAAAAATATAAAGAAATTGTGACCATTTATTAAAAATATTTACTAGTCTGCAATAAAAGAGCCCAGCAGAGAGCTAATGAAACTGCACCAAACACAGCAGTGTGGCTCCAAGAAAACGTTCATATGGTGGCCAGAGGGGACCAGTGAAAATTTTAGAACTTCAAATACGTAGATGCAACATGGACGCCCCGATCCCCACGACTTCCTTAAAAAAATATATAGTTTATCTCTTCCTCTATAGATCGTAGACTCACATATGATCAGATCGATCAGTTCTTACCTTGCTGATGTTTGTGCTAACATTTTATATTTTTCATGTACTTTGTCTTATTTCTAGGATAGAATTAGTTATTTAAAGCTTAATAACCACTATTGGGGGGTGGGTAGGCTGGACGTTCTGCCCCACATCTCAACAGTCTAGTTTAAAAACACACAAGTGGCTGTAACTGGGATAGCGTGGCCTTACCTTTCAACACATTGGTCTAGTTTTGTAACACAGTGAGACGCAAAAGTTGGTTATTCTTCGTTTTCAGCTCATGTGAGAGCTGTTGCGAGACTCTCGTGTTGCTACTCCTCAGAAAATAGTCAAAAACGAGGGAAACTTACAATTAGCCCCCTTTCTCATGACTGGATTCAACCATTTATGGAGGTCAAGGGTCACTGAGCTTACCAAACCAATTTATGGTTCCAGTTATTAGTTGAAAGGTTTTGGAATCAATAAAATGACAACGGTGTCCAAATTTATGCACCTGCCCAATTTTGTTTAAACACTTGTTGCACACTTTCTGTAAATCCTATCAACTTTGTTTCACTTGTCAAATACCACTGTGTGTCTCCTGTATGATATATTTAACTGTGTTGTTTTACTGTAACAACCAACGAATTATACAGGAAAATAATAAAGATCAACAAGGCTGCCCAAACCTTCACATCCAACTGTACATATCTAGGTCAAACACAGGCCAACTAGTGCAAATACAAATGTGACAGTTTGAGCAGCTTTGAGTTTCATTACCCAGCGTAATCCTAACACAGATCTGAACCAAAGACCAATGCTTAAATGACCTCAAATCAATGCAGTTTGCTATGACTTTGGATACATACCAATCTTTGTCTTGATTTCTTTCAATTATTCCGTCATTTATTTCCCTAGCCCGGTGACCCTAGATCAGTCATGTCCAAAATGCAGCCCGGGGGCCATTTCTGGCCCTCCGAGCAATTTTGTACGGACCCCACTTGAATTTCTATAATGATGAATTTTGTCTCTTCAATAGTATGTTGATATAGATCGCCACTTTCTAACATGTTTATGTTCAGATTTTTATTATAAGCCTATTTTGTATTTATTTTGAAGAGCACAAATAAAATATATATATAAAATATTGTTTGCATTTTTTTTAACTCATTCACTGCCAAAGACCACTAACGTCGTCATTTGCATTTTTTTTCCTGTGTGGGCATCAGAACGAGCCCCCGCACCGTGAGAAAAAACATCTCAGCTGAAAAGTTCATTGGTGTTAGGCTTCTTTAATCCTGTTAAACACTTTGATTCACTTTCTCAGCAGATGTAAATTCAAGGACATACCATCTGTGTGACAAAACGGAGCTCTGCCTGTTGGTGCATGCTGCAAACATCCGTGTGTGTTTTATTGTTTAATGAGATTATTATGACTCTTCATGTCCAAGTGACGCGGGTAGCTCCCATGCCTCCCAGAATCAACGGTCACTTTGGCAACAGTAGACCTACTAACTCCTAACTAGAAAACACAGCATGATTCCAATTTGCATGTTTCACTGGAGGCTGACCAATAGGAAGGAATTCATTATCTAGACAAAAAAAGTGAGAACATTTTGAGGATTAGAGGTGTGAGGATGATGGTGATGCAGGTAGGGAATAAATATCCAGACAGTTCAAAGAAAGCAGGGCGCCAGACAGACATCTGAAGCATTAAAAGGCTCTTTAATCTGCCAATAAATGGAGACGTGCTTTTAAAGTAATGTAGAAAATCTCTCATTAGAGCTGCTAAAAAGCTTCTTTTTATACAGCGCTTTACAAATCCAGTTCAGGAGTACTCAGCCATGCTCTTCAATAATCATGGTTCAAAATTATATGAAATGTCATGCTAGGAATGAAAATTAAGTAACAGGAGTACTTTAGCACAGTGGTTCCCAATGTGGGGTCAATAGAAATCAAAGGGATTCTCCACAATTTTGTCTGTGCTGAGGTTGCAACTTACATGGTTATCAATAATAAATTAAAATTACAATTATAAAATCCCAATAAGACACCCAATAGCATACACAATACTCAAAAGTTATGCCTCTGTAAGTTTGCATAAAGTTTGTAAATTTTAATGTGTGTATGTGGGTAGGAGTTGGGTTTGGGTAACCTGGCATGTCTTGGACATGGGCAAGGGGTCCTCAAGGAAAAAAGGCTAGGAAGTTGATTTTTATGGAAGATTGGGAAGAATTAATATCTTACCTGTTGCTGGTAAATCTCTGAATCACCTCACTTATGAGTTCTGACTGGATTGACATGCTAACCACTAGTTAAAGTTGATAAAGCAAATGAATGCTGTTTTAAAATAATTAAAAGCATGTTACAGCTGTTTTGTAAACTTTCACATCACTGTTCATTTCGCTTTACACAGCTATTCCAGGAGATACACTAGATCTAGAAGTGTTACAACTAGTATTTAAAAGTTTACAAAACGGTATATGGCATTCATCTTTGACATTAGAGTTATTTTAACATCACTGTAATCCACTTTGGTTTCATTTTGACTAGCTGTTAGCACCTCAATCAAGCCAGAATCTAGCAGTTTCTTCAATGAGTTACTTTAAAGGTGTGATTTACTCGTTTATTCAATCCATTCGCAGTGTTCCCTAGTGTAAATCAGTGCCTTGAGTTATAAAAAAAGCTATGATGCTTTTGTTCTGAGCTGAAGAAGTTTTCTGGTGCAGGGGTGGACTGAAAATGGCAGGATTACTCATTATTATTAAAGATATGCACACACCTTGCTTCTGATTGGCTAACAGAACGTGTTCAGCTATACGTTGCAAAGTCACTGCCACCAAGACACTTTACGCTCTCTCTCCTTGCATCAAAATAAATAAATAAATAAATAAATAAATAAACGCCTTCCTGAGATGTGAGCCAAGATGGGCGAGGTCATAAATGTAAATTCCCATTGTGACATAGATATGTGAGGGTTTTCAAATCACAGCACTTAACCATCTATTTTCTATCAGAAGCTAAAGCAGGAGACAGGTGTAGGAGACTGTTTTCATGTTCACCCTGCAAGAAAAACTCAGAGTGACCGATTATGATCAGAAATAGTAAATGAAAAATGGTTTTAAAGACTTAAAATGTATTTAACCTTAAAAATTGCACGAATAAATTTTCTATGTATGTAAATGTACACACAGACACAGCTACATTACAGGCCACACTAAAATGACGTTCTCATATCTGCACCCACTCACTCTTTCTTCCATTCTTAAATTTCCTGTCCTAATTTTTCCCCATCTCTCAGCCATGCAGCGAACGCCTACTGTTGCTAGGCAACAGCTAACACCCACCCAAATGCATATTAATAGTTACAGTCAATGAAATATCAGAGCACGTTAGGAGAACATTATACGATTGTGCATTAATCCGCTGGGTGTTGTTTTGTTTTGCAGCGTTTAGAAATGAAACTGAAGGGGTTAGTGTGTGAAAGAACATGCCTCAAGAAAATCAGATAGTAGAAACTTTAAAGGGACCCAGACCTCACCATCACATGCTTTGAATCTAAAGAACGACTGCAGCAGGTGACCACTTAAAAGGGGACAGGACGGAAAACAGAACAGCACAATAAGAGACGGAAGAAAAGATGCTTTGTAATGAAAACACAATAAAACGCTCTTTGGTGTTCTCCCAGTCATGCATACTCAACGACACCACTGGTACAAGTTCAGACATGCAGAACGGGGGTGCATGTGTTCTGCTTTAGACAGAACTGGTTTTCTGCTGCCCTTTCAGCTCCCGCTCCTCCACAGTGACACAACAGGGAGCTAGATTCAACTTCAATGACCTAGCTGTGTCCCTCTCAGAACCAGTTTTAATGGCAAACATTTTTCAAAATAAGATTAAAGATGTGAGTTTATAGATGTTTTACTAAAAGGGAAAAGAAGATACTTCCAGGTCATTTTGTGTTAAGATAAACAGGCACTTACAGGGAGCCTAAGTCTCCTCCCTTTCCGGTCAGCGACAAAATGAATGCAAGTCAATGGAGCTATTGGAGCTATTTTCTAATCCGCTTTGCCTTACACCCTGGATCGTAGATATGTTGTACTTCTATTAGAATGAAAAGTAATGAAGTGTGTTTCGATCACGCCAGTCACTTACTTTGAGATTTATCAGCTTGTAAAAGTTTGTAAATAGCATGACTACAAATCAGACATTGGTACTAGAGGCCGACCGATATATTCCATTTTTTCTATATCGGCTGAAAATATTTTTAAAAGCTGAATAAAACCAGGCACCTGTGTGGACAACTACTATATATATATATATATATATACACACATACATACATACATACAGAAAGAGAGAGAGAGAGAGAGAGAGAGAGAGAGAGAGAGAGAGAGAGAGAGAGAGAGAGAGAGAGAGAGAGAGAGAGAGAGAGAGAGAGAGAGAGAGAGAGAGAGAGAGAGAGAGAGATCAGCCTTAATAATCACTTTTAGATATCGGCCATCTGCAACAAAAATCTTTAAAAATCGGTATCGGCCTTAAAAAAAATAACATCGGTCTAGCTCTAATCAGTACATCACACATATGACATCACAACAGAATCTCCTCTCCCCTAGCTGCTTGTTACGAAATGACCAGATTTATGGTGGTTCTGTCCTCCTGAAGGAAGGACTGGAAGTTCGCTGAACTTACAGCCATTTTACCTCTTCTTTTCTTCGTGTCTGGTTCGATGACGCCACTTTGGTGATGCACGTTTGTAGTCCTGGATGTATTTTAACCCCGTTCGAAAAGTGTGTTCTTGGTATCAAAATGCGTATAAGTGAAATCCACGGCACATAACAAACGGGATTAGAAATTTGCATTTTTAGCTCCATTGACTTGCATTTCTTTTTTCATTCTTCTGGGGACCCATGGTCCAGAAGTAGATAACTTAGGCTCCCTATAGTGGTCTATGAAGTCTCTGCTCAGTGTCACAGCTGTCCTTTTGGATAATGATTTCATATTTCAGTATCTTTTGTTATGCTGCATCACTGGAATCTGGTATATGCTTTTTTGAAACTACTGTTTTTTACATGATCAGATGTCCCCTTTGATCTAATATTTCTATTATCCCTCTGTATTTCTAATCGTGTAGTTGGCAGATGCAAAGAGAACCAAAATAATAGATCTACAACTCTCCAGGGGGAAACGGTGTGATCAAAACCAGGATTAGACTTCACCAAAATGTCAAAATATACGAGCAATATACTAATAGAAAGCCTAATTAATGTAATTTCAGGATGTCAGTTACAATTGCATGTGTCCTTCTCCATAACCAACTGAAACAGAAAATCTTGCTTCCTTTTGGCTTTGTGGAAATGTTCAAATTACCCTCATTTCATAAAGATTGGAAGATTCAGCAGGAGAGAAACAGGGAAGTGTCTGAGTCTGTGCCGCTTCTCCTTCACTTCCCGACCTTTTGTCCAAGGCATCTATCACCATCAACGAGAGATTCAAGCAGCAGAGCAGATTTCATGTCTGTCTTCCTGACTAGTCAGCAGATGTCCACAAATACTCAAGCATACGAAGAGATGGGGAAACAACTATGAAAGATCACAAAAGCATAAAGCAAATAGAAAGCAGCTGCCATGGGAAAACAGAAGAGAAGAAAACACTTACAAACCTGTGAGATATGATATAATCTTTTGCAGTAAAACTGACATAACTGAGGATGAAAATGGGATCCCTGACCAACTTTTTTTTCTCTTTAGAATCTCCTCTACTATTTTCCCGCCAGCTTCTGCAGCAGAAGACTGGCACATGGACCGAGTAAGGTCATTCAGCAGGCAAACAAGAGCAGCTAAATAGCTAAATCCAAAACAAGAGATGCATTCCTGCTCCTTCACCTGCCGCCTGCGCACCAACCTGCAGCCGAAGCATCTCCCCTCCACACAGTTTGTGACTGCATCCTTTACTATGAATAGAACAAGACTGCACCCTCACCATGCTGCAACATAGGAGTATCTGCTCATTCACACACTATGAATCTATATGACACTTAATGACGACACATATAGAAAATACATTTACATGCAGGCAAAATGGTTCCTCTCTGAACATGGCATTGAGCCTTTGACATATACCTAAAACATATTAAGAACCCATCACACAGGAATTAGCTATTGATAGACTCATAAATATGCATCACAGTCTAAAGAAAAAAGCACTCATGAGATTTTAATTTGTTTTTAATTTAATATTTGTGCACAAACTGCATGAGAATGACACATGCACAGACTAACGCCATCTTTTTCCTGCACATGTGTGAATCAGACATAAATTATGACATCTTTTTTTATTTTCCCTACTGATGCCACAACAAAATCGTCAAGAGCCTGGCGATTTGCCGTCAAGGTTTTTATGGGGGGGAAATCCTACAAAAGAAGGTGTGCCATTTTTTGCGCACCGCTGTGATGATGATGAAAAGAGAAGCCTTACCTGAATCTGGGTGAATCCTTTATACATTCTTCAAAGTCTACCGTCATTGTTGTGTTTTGTTCATGTACTCCCACTTTAGTCTCCTAACGGCATTGCCCGCGGCGGGGTGTCGTTTGAACCGTGAGGATGGTGACTGGTATCCTTTGACGCGCAGCAGCCTGTCGCCCCTCTCCCGGTGGCACCTTGACACAAAATGCGCGGCAGGCGGAATACTACTACACAGCTGCCGAGAGAGGCGAGAGGCGTCGCTGCAGCGCGGAGACTCACACCGACAGGGAGATAGCCCAGAAAACACACCCTTCCCTAACGGAAGCGCGCTATGACTCATGGGAAGTAGATGGAATTACCGTAGATATGTATGTTTATGGTAATTACGATAACAAAGGTTTACTAGACAAAAATAAATCAATATTGACTGTATTATCAAAGGGAAAATAATTAAGAGCATGTTTTATACATGATTATTTTTCAATTGATGAAAGGGTAATAAAAAAAGGGACTTCACTCAAGGCCAAAGTAACCAAACTTTGACAATAAATACATATGATACACACTACTAATGATTGAGATTGCAAGTGTAATTTTTAAGGGGTGTGATTTAATATGTGAAAAAAAAAGTACTTGGATTTAAAATCGAACAAATACCTACTGGTTCAGGGTTCCTGCAGGGAATTCTGCTGTTGTGTCCTTGGTCAAGGCACTTCACTGTTCTTGTCTGCTGGTGGTGGTTGGAGAGGCCGGTGGCACCTGCTAAGGGTGGTCTCGCCTCCGTCATTGTGCCTCAGCACAGCTTTGGCTAATGTACGTGTGCATGAATGTGTGTGAATGGATGTGTAAAGCACTTTGGAGTCCTCTGACTCAGAAATCAGGTAAGTATTCAGGAAAAACAAAGGCACAAAAACGTTACTCGATGAACAAAGCATCCAAGCCAACTACAGAAACTATGTTTTTAAAATTTGCTTCAACAAAGAAAACATTTTATGCATTCATGTTGGATCACTTGTGTTTACTTTTAGGTGTTTCATCTCTCACATTTATAGTATCTGCTTTTAATGGCTGGAAAGAAGGGTTTGTGGCTGACATGTAGGGCAAACGGAGTTATCATATAATAAACATTTTCTCCTCTTGCCTAGAAGTCCATTTTAGACCATTTGGGTAAGAGCTGGTGCCAGTTTTCAATATCTCGGGCTCACTTTCCTGGATTTATGCGTTTCAGATTTCACAATAGTTATTTTAGGCTTAGACTATTTTTTGTTTGTTTTGGGATATCTGGAACAAAAACACCAAGTACTCACGAAAGAGAAAAGTAACCTAATTTCCTCCAGGAAGACTGATGGTTGGGGCTAGGGGCCAATGTATCAGGACGATATTTACTTGCCCGCATCAGCCAATATGACTCATTAGTAAAGCTGATTTAAAGTCAGGAATATCAATGAGCAGCCCCGTGCTGCAGAATTTAATTTATGTTTATTTTTACTTTCCTGAATAATATCTGTAAGATAAATGCTCTTAAAAAATTCTCAAAAATGTGCTTTTTACATACCACTTTTAATATTTCTTAAATGGTCAGTTGATTGATTTGTTTGATTAACTGCAGTTAGATGTTTGATTTTAACACTGAGCACAGATATTTAACAGTTGGTTAAATTCAGAGTTAAAGACTGATTAAGCTTCAGAAATGTTGTGTGTCAACTGTAATAAGTGATAATTTAGCATGCAAAAAGGTTGAAAACATCTATACATCGGCCATGACAGTTGGCCCAAAAAAATCAGTTACACATGTCGGCCATTAGCTGACTATGACCTCTATCGGCATCAGTATCAGCAAAAGAAAAACCAAAATCAATCGACCTCTAGTTGAGATATTAAAACTTTTATTGTAGATTGGATAAATGCTCTTATTTTCATATATTTTCAATACACGTCTAGTCTGTCTTCCCAATAAATGTTAGTTTTTGCAAATTCATACGTTGTTCTTTTTTAATCTCTAATACATGTTTTTACTAATAAGTATGCTCATTTACATATGTTAATTTAATTCTAAGTTGGAAGAGGGACTCGTTCTCTGTTTATATGCTACAACGGCTTGCCTTAACGATTTTCTGCGCAAATGATGACGCAAATATTAATCGACCGAGCGGATTTTTTTAGCCGTTTGGAGGATGGTTTAGAGGGCAGAGGCGTCTATTATGATAAATGTTTATACTTGTATCCTGTTTGAATGTTGAAAAAAGATTTTAAAGTTTTAAAGGTGCAGCGGCGTGTTATTTCAAACAGGGCTTACGTCTGTAGTTTACTTGTGTGACTGTGACATGCTTATTAGCATTCATTATAAACGGAAAATGAAACGTTTCGGTCACTAATTTGATTCATTGTTCTTGAGAGCAAATGCACTACACCAAACGTTTTTGATTAAAATCTTCAGAAAAGCTGTAAGTTCCTTCTTTACTTCCGGACTACAAACACACTGACCACGTTGCGACGGGTCCACGCTGGACGTTCAGCAACTGTGAGAACTTTTATTTTAACCTTTAATAACAAATTCATGATCGCTATGCTCAACCGGGCACGCTACCTCATCTTTTTCCAGTATATCGGAACAAAATACAGGTTTGTCACACAGCAGGATGCGGATTTATGTTCGATTTATAGATCAATTATTTATTTATATATTCATTTAAAGTCATTTAACCTTAACAGTGGTGCAGTTAAAGTTCCTATACAGCAAGTGGATAAGAAAGGAGTTCAGGATCACTTGGAGGTGAGTAAATAATGCTGTTTATGTTCATTTTTCATGAAACAATGTGGTTTACTGTAGCATGAAATAATAATATGCTGTCTCATTTTCATTCGGATCAACACTTTTAGCAGAAAGATATTGCTATGCTTGTGTTTGATTTGTGCTGTGTCAAAGGACGAAACCATCCGAATCACTCTGACTTTGTTATCCCTGATTTTAATTCATCCATGGAATAAAAGCCAACTTATTTCGGAGACATTAAAATCTGGTTATGATCAAATATAATTCTGTTTAAACACTAATTATTGTTCTGATTAAGGAATTATTTACTGTTATAGATATAAAAAACATTAGAAGACTAATTTAAAAAAGAGAACAGTCATTAAACCACTATTGTTTAAGAGGGGAGTGTGCTATTTCTAATATTTGTTTAAATACATCTGAGCAAATAAATAATACTTTATTTAGCGTAATAATTCTAGGTAGCTTATATCCAGAATCACCCATGAAGTAAAATGTATTTATAGATAGCCCATAGAACAACTACCATCTCCTAGGCTTTGCCTTGATTTGTGCTACTGTGTTGAAATGCTGAGCCTTGGAGTAAGAGGCTCTCAGGATTTATGCAACTCTACATTAACCTGCTTTATATCTCTTTCTTGTGCAGGAAGCCATTCAGAAGCTAAGGCCCCTCAATCCTGTCTCTCTGTTGGTGTCCAGCAGGACGGACACTGGCGTGCATGCCCTCTCTAACTCTGCTCACTTTGACCTCCAGCGCAGCAACAACAAACCTCCGTTTACTGAAGACGTTCTTGTCCAGGCTCTGAATTTTCACCTCGGGACAGAACAAATCAGGTGAGTGAGATTTGATCTGACCAAGGCGGTTTGAGTTCTTCACCTTTAATGGTAAACACCAGAGGAGTATATTTTCACTTAGATCTGCCATATTATTGTGTTGTGGAATAAAATAATGTTTTAACATTGATCCCATTGTTTTTTTCTTAATTTGAATTCAACAGATTAATATTTGTAAGTTTTATTTAAAAAAGACTCGTACTGTGTTTGGAATAATACAACACATGTTGTCTCTTGTTATTCGTCAGTCATGATATGAAATCAAACTGAGCAGCTCAGCCTATCCTGGGGAGTAAATATGATTCCTGGTGATGATATTTTGCCTAATTTCTCTAGTAGATTAGGCTTTTTGAATCGTTTTCACTGGAATAGTCACATCCTTACGACTCGCATAGGGACTGAGCTCCAAGTGTCCAAGTCACCTGGGTGGGAGTCTGCAACCTTTACAATCCAAAGAGCCGTGTTTCGCCTCAGTCCACCCAAAATAAACAGTTTGGAGCTTCAACTGTTACAGGATCTGTTGAGGAAAGACTGTTTATAATTAATGAGAAATTGCTCTTTTTTTCTCAGAATTCTTAGAAACATTTTGCTTCTGTTTCTATGTTCTTTTTTTAATTAGATGAATAAATAAAGAGAGAATGCAATGCCGATTGTAGTTTGCTGGCGCTGTAATTTCCAGATCTGCTCGGGGTCCTGTGATGATGTCAGCAAACTACGGCAATACCACTTGGCCAAAATATTGCTTCTGTTTTTCAATTCTAGTCTTTCACATAGATTTTGGAAAGAGTTTAGCAGGTTTGTTATTACATTTGTGTTTCTTACAGACTAAATGTTACGTGGTAACGTAAGTTCTGTAAGTCGTACGTTCAGCCAATCATCTGGTATGACGTCATCAACAGGCGCAGGACCCCGAGCCGGCCAGAAGGAACATGGCGTCTAGTATGGCGTCCCTCAAAGACGCTAGTCCCACGCCTATGTACTTTAGACCCAATTTTTATGGTATGAAGCCGCCAATATTTTTCAAGGACTGCACATCATTTTATTAATGTTCAACAACGGTTCAATAGATATTTCCAGAGATTAATGGAAAATTCCACACATTGTCTCTTTAAAGGGGAAGTAGGCAGTTGTGGCTTGCTTTTAGCACCTCCTAGTGTTTGTTTGTAGAACCAAAACGTATCTCCTCGCAGTGCATTCAGCTTTTTAACACCTTAATCTAACAACTGAAATGTCTCCCCAGCCTTCATTAGCATCTACAGGTGTGATTCATCACTAAATTAAACAAATCAACTGTGTTCATGATCTAAAACATGCAGGAAACGTGCTGGAGGCAGACTGCTGCGCCAGGTATGTCAGCTCTAGTTCTAAGTCCCAACAGAGCGGCCCGCTGGAATATTCTGGCCTTTCATTAACCCTGTAAAGGGTCATTTCAGCACATAGTGGCTCAAGAAAATGATTTTAAAAATATGAAAAATTTGTTAAGTATCCCTTTAAATACACAATTTCTTTTTAAATCAATTTTAGCCAAAGATCCATTTAAGAGCCATTGCTGAAAGTCCAAAGAGCCACTTGTGGCTCCAGAACCTCACTTTGCAGACCTCTGCACAGGAATGTAGGACATTAGTGTCCTACATTCCTGTGTCTGGTTGTTGACGGGTCGGAACACGCAATGAGCCAAAGCAATGTAAGAAGACCATCTTTGGTAGCAGTTTGTCTAAAAAATAATGTCAGACTTGAAATTTATCTTCAGTCCTACAAAATTTTCTGATCACTTTGCTTTCTCTAAAGAGTATAAGTTTAGTCTCAGTGTGGTTCAGACTAAAACGATGTTTTTTAAAAACCATATTCGCGTGATAAAATCTTGTGATTAAATAGTCAGATGCTTTAAGCTAAAGCCTCCTCGCTGCTTGTGACTGGATAGACAGTAATAATGTGTGTTCGTATAGTCAGCAGTTTCTTCTGACAAGATGAGAAACAAAGAGGCAGCTTAGATAGACAGAGGTGGAGACACTAACGGGTAAAGTGATTCTGAGTGGAAGAGGGATGGTTGGATGCTCTTGAGGTAAAGACAGATGGTTTGAAACGGTGTGAGAAAAGGAAGCAGAGAAGTGAGATGGGAGGAAAAGGAGGCTCTCAGCAGCGCTAATCCTGAAACCTGTAGAGAGAAGGTTGGTAGGGATTATCCCAGCTGTGCTGTTAGATCTATAGCATCCATTAACACACACACACACACACACACACACACACACACACACACACACACACACACACACACACACACACACACACACACACTTTCATTTAGCTTAATGGAACCGTACACTCTTAACCTGCTCTAGTTGAAGGAGACATATGATGAAACATCATTCTAATGTCTAACGGCTGCAGCACTGTCGCCTCACAGCAAGAAGGTTGCAGGTTTGAGTTCCAGCTCCAGCCTTTCTGCATGGAGTAAGCATGTTGTCCCCATGAATTTGTGGGTTTTCTGCAGGTACACCGGCACCTACATGTACAGTTGAGTCACTTTGGATATAAGTGTCTGGAAAAATAAACAAATATAATGTCTTGATCACTGATCTTTAAACATCCAACCAACATATCCAGCTCTGTTTACACACCTACATATGTCTAGATATGACATTATAAACAGATTCAATCTGAAATCTCTGTGTTACTGGAGCTGGTAACGAAAAAAAATCTGTTTTGGACACTGCAGCAGTTACAATCTGGCTGAAAGCTCTGGTCTGCTGCCTCCAGAGATAAAGAGTCAAGGCAGAGCATTAACACAGACTGCACACTGTAAAAAATATCTGCTCTGTTCACACTATACTAGTTCTGCTCCTTTGCTATCCAGCCTTGTTTAGGCTGAAATCAGGAGGACGTGGCACTAAACAAAGGCCCTTTTACCCCAAATGTTTGTGGCCACGCTTCGTTCACCACCTATAAAAATTTGATGTGGGTGTGTGGTTTGGAGGCTGGGCAAAAGCTGTCGCTTCTTGTCAGAGGAGCTGCAGAAGACAGGCGCAAGGGTTTCCTCTGCCACGTGTCACACTTAATCCCCTCCCCTGGAAACGTAACCTAGTTTCTCTTATTGTGGAGACACACACACACACTTGTAGACAGAAATGCACATGCATTTTCTTTGATTTTCATAAATGTTGCTACTCATCTCTGAATTTGTTTATTTGCACTTGGCTGCAGACATAAATAAATGTGGACAAAGACTAAATGCTGCAGCTTTTTGTCCTTTTAGTCCTCACGTGGAAGCATTTAGGATTCCCCACTTGTCACTAGCATGGTTGCTAGCAACATTTTAGGCTCACAATGGTTTTGCTCAATTATGATTTATATTAATAAACACAAAAAAAGATGGGATCATTTTGCGACAAACATTTGCTGTTGTAATTTTAAAGGTGTGGTTTACTTTTTTATTCAATGCATTTGCTCTGTTCTCTGGTGTAAATCAATGCCTTATGGGTTAGTTAAAACAAAAAGCTGATGCTTCTGATCAGAGATGCAGAAGTTTGCTGGTGCAGAGATGGGCTGAAAACGGCAGGATTGCTCATTGTTGTTAATGATGCGCACACGCCTTGCTTCTGATTGGCTAACAGCCATGTTGCAAAGTCACTATCATCGATACACTCTACTCTCTCTCTCCTCGCTGCAAATTTTTTTAAAAGGCTTCCTGTGGGTGGGCACAAGCCTAGATGTGCGATGCCATGAATGCTAATTCACTGTAGGGCAGGACGATGTAGAAAAAAGTGTATTGATTTTAAAAAAATCATATCGATCGATATCAATAATTATTAAAAACTATATAAAAAATGTAGAACATATATTTTAGCATATGAGTGCAGCCCTGGCCGTTTTATGTAATTACTTTATAATAAAAGAAGTTGGTTGTGTTATCAGACTTGGTTTTTATTGATTCTCTGCTAATTTTGCAAACCATCGTTGTTTGTTTTTGTCAGACTTGTAAGAATGAAAAAATTGCCACTGCTGAAGTACTGTAACCTTTTTTGGGACAATTTTTTCCACCTCTCATTGCTACAACATCTTGTTCAGGTCACACTGCTGTTCGTTTAGGTTTGTGAGGGTAGGGCTTGGTGATGAGGCGTGCTTGGGTCTGCGTTTTTGATTGGTTGGATGTAAGGAATGACTCTAGTATGAAGCTACCCAATAGGCTATAATGAAAAAAGGAAACTTTTTATTAAAGTTTTTATTGATCCCTTTTTTTCATTGAATCACATGTCTATCGATCAATATATAATTGTTATTGAATAACTGTCCAGCCCTAATTCACAGTGTGACATGGATATGTGAGGATTTTCAGAGTTTTCTATTTTCTATCAGAAGCTAATGCAGGAGGTAGGTATAGGAGGCTGTATTCATGTTCAGCCTGCATGAAACTCAGAGTGACCGATTATAATCTGAAATAATCATAAAAAAATGTTTTTCCAGTCAACCACACATTTCACTTTTTATTTTTGAGATAAAATAGGTCATTTTGACATCAAATTGGAATAAACTTACATTTACATACCTCTGGAAACTAGAAATTTAGAAACAGCAGTTCTTTGTTACCTTTGACTTTTATTTAATTGCACACATGATCCCAGGGTGTGTACTTTCTTGTCTTATTGATGAACTCATGAAACGTGGAGGTAAAAAGATCATTTAAAAACTTTTTATTCACAATTTTTTAATCAGTCTGGCATATTTGATGAGTCGGCACCAAATGCACACCGTCATGTTGGAAAAAACCAGTAAACTGTCTAGTTCTGCTGTAAAAATCAAATCATTTTCTAAAAGCATCGGAGCCATTACATCTCTTCCTGTCTCCATCGCTGGCTGTCCACAGACTCACAGGAAGAGTCTGGTGATGATATCCTGCTGGAATTGCATCAGAGAGCCTCGGCCGGTGAGCCTGCTGTGCTGCTAACTGCGTTATCATAACCACTCAGCTTTTCAGGGCTCTTGGCAAGGGCTGGACTCAAGTCTGAAAACACCATTTTCTCTGTTCGACAGTCCGATCATCTACTGCGTTTTCAGCA
The DNA here is from genome assembly GCF_043380555.1 of Nothobranchius furzeri. Taxonomy (NCBI): domain Eukaryota; kingdom Metazoa; phylum Chordata; class Actinopteri; order Cyprinodontiformes; family Nothobranchiidae; genus Nothobranchius; species Nothobranchius furzeri. The sequence continues at coordinate 52,823,285 of NC_091743.1, read as the reverse complement.
ATGCAATGTTTGTGAATCCGATTGTAGGTTGAATTACTATCATATTTGTCCTCCTTTGCTCTTTCCTCAGAGTCACCCATGCCCACCGTGTTCCCCAGGACTTTCACGCCCGTTTCTGCGCCCGGTCTCGGACCTACGTCTACAGAGTGGCACTGGGCATCAGCCACCACACTCCACTTCCTCTCACAGAGGAGAATCTGTGCTGGGGCCTTCGCAGCACGTAGGTGTTTGTCCACAGAGCCCACTTGAGTCTAAATGCATGAATAATCCACGTGTGAGAGAGCTCCATGTGAGCCGATGTCTCCAAAACAAACATGAAAGATGGACAGAGTGTAGAAAGAGATTGAGGGCTTTGAAGCTCGGGCAGCGTTCTCTCAGCTGTGATAGGAGGGAGGGAGCGTGACGAAATGCATTTGAGAGAATGTATGTTTGAAGCGTTTTCTCATCTATGCTACACTTTTTTCCCCAGGAAAAAGTAGGGCAAGATAAGCCGCAGGCTTATACACATGCTGAACAACACCCACGCATTTTAGCCATTTTTATTTTTTCTCTTCTCCATTATGTCCTCAGTCTCTTTTCGTTCTCCCTTTCCCTGATTTCTCTCTCTCTCTCTCCCTCCCCGACGTCTCTCTGTTTCATCTCGTCTTTTCACCCCTGAGTGTCCCTGCCTCCCATCCCAGCGTCTCTCCGCTCTGTCTTTGATCTGCTGCTCACACACTCGTCATCACAACTGCTTACCCACTGCAAAAAATATCAGTCACATTATTTTGCTGTTTTCACTTACACCAACACTACTCCGTGTGTGTGTGCGTGTGCGTGTGTCTTATGAGCTACTGGGCGGATGTAGAATGGTATTCTCAGAAAGTCTTCCTTGCTTGTCCGTCTCCAACAGATTTTACAAAATTCTTTAAAAATTAGGAGTCAAAATTACAGATATTTAGGTAAAGTTAGGTGGGGCTGGAGGTCAGAGCGTATGATCTTGTGATGTAAGGCGGGATTATTTGAATTCCATCAGTGAATGCTACGCCTCTAATGCTCGGGTTCGCTTGATTTTTTTCCCCCTAAAATAAATCTGCTGTGGTCTCTATTAAGAATAAATGTCGGATGAGTTGTTTTCTGTGGAAAAGAAGCTCTGGCGCTCCAGTTTGAGGGGCTTAAGTTAGTTGGCGATGGGTAAGTGGAAAACGACAGGATTTGAAGTCCTACTCATACGTGATTGGCCGACTGTAACAACGCAACTCTTCCTTTGCCTAAGTTCGTTCTTTTTTTGGGGGTTAAAAAAATGCAGCATTGATTATTTTTCTCTATAAATAATCCCGTTCAGGTCATACCAAAGACTTTAAAAATGGGACCCAATGTCTCCCTGCTTGACACTCACCATAGTATTTAGGGGTTAAACCACCAAATAGCTCCCGAGCATAGCCACTGCTGGAGCTCACCATTTCCCACAGGGAAGAGTCAAATGCAGAGATGAATTTCACCGGTGTGTGATGACTAACGGGACTTTAAATCCTCAACTGAAGCTACTGTCTCCTCTAGCTGACTTGTACTTCCTGGAACAAGCGCAACTGAGCATTTTCCCCCCAGAGTATGACTTACAAGGCATTCATTCCTACTAGAAATCACAGCAAATGTATGACTAAAACAAGTGAACTACATCTACAACACTACCCGTCTTCACCGTGTTCAGGTTTCACAGACATGAACGGATGTAGATTTTTACTTTATTCCTATCCGCCGCTCTTGTTGAAGAATTTAAAGGAGCACATTAAGAATTTAATTGGTCAGTCAGTCACTTAGCGCTGTGCTTCTCTTCCTGTCAGCTCATATTTGAGCAGTGACAGGGGCATGAAGCTGTATAGGACCCGAGCCATGCTCTGCTCTCTCACGTGGCCCTGCCCCTCTCAATGTTAATATTATATAAGTTCACTCAGAAATGACGAGCCACTCTCAGGTCATGTTGCAGCGTCACAGCGAGGCGGACTGCTGCTGTTCACATGTTTGCTGCTTTCAAAAAGAAGTTTTCCTTTTTTCCCCAGAGAGCTGGATATGGAGGCCATGCGTGAGGCAGCTGCCCTGCTGGCTGGGACTCACGATTTCAGCAGCTTCAGAGCAGTAAATTCTGACATACTGTTTAAAAACCCTGTGAAGACAATGGATGTGGTCTCCATTCAGCCAGGAGGCTCGTTTGCACAGCCCTACTTTCATAGGTAGGTTTAGGCCACTTGGGGGCGCTGCATCAAACACTGGTGCATTCAACTCTGAGTTGGCACCAGTTAGCACAGAATGTCCTTATTATCCCATGTTAGTGGTTTACAAAAGAAAATAATGAATTATAATCATTTTATTTTCTCAAATACTTTAAATCTAGTTGTCTATTGGATTAGAATTTGTCAGTTCTAGGCAGTACCTTGTACGTCAAGTTTTCATATAAAATAAAGATTAGATCAATAAAACAGGTGAATAGTAAAGGAAAAGATTCTGATGCAAAAAAAAACTTTTATTCTGCAGCAATAGAACAAAAACAACTTTCCTATTAGATTATACATAATCCTGCTGTGCCTAATCTGCAGCAGTGCATTCAGGTCAGGTCAGGATGTGATTTAGGTACAAATCAGTGGACCAGAAGGGACCGGGCCTCTTGCTGACATCAACATGGCGCCCAACATCTTCCCCAGGAAGGAGGAATGAAGTCTAAAGGGATTTTTTTGTTTTTCGTATAAAGAAACGTGCAGAGGTGACCGCTTTCATTAAAGGGACAATGTGTAGCTTTTATCATTAATCTCTGGAAATATCCATCAAAATGTTGTTAAAATGAATGAAATGATGCCCACCATAAAAATCAGGTCTAAAAAACACACACATATACATATATATGGTGTATATATATATATATATATATATATATATATATATATATATATATATATATATATATATATATATATATACCATATATATACCATATATATACCATATATATATATACATATATATATATATATATATTCAGGGGTGTCAGGGGTTTTACATAATTACAATGTTATCCTATTATTGTTGCATTTCAAGAGCTGCAAATGTGCTTCAAAAACTGACTATTTATAGTATGTAATACTAGAGTAACGGTATTTACTTTTTCAGAGAGATACCATTCTGGGAGCTGACCTTTAGAAGCCAATCATTTCTTTATAAGCAGGTTTGTTACATTTCTGATATAATAATAATGTGTAGTATCACCCTCTGCTGGGAATGACCGGATCACAAACAAGCGCCATTCCACAAATGAAACCATTAAATGTGGTTCTTGGCTCCAGGTCCGTAGGATGACAGGAGCCCTGGTGGCTGTGGGCCAGGGGCGGCTTTCACTGTCCCAACTCAAAGACCTAATGGAGGCTCGGGACTCTCTGGCGTACCCTAAGGGTCTGGCTGCTCCAGCTTATGGCCTCTTCCTCACTAGAGTAGGCTACAAAGAGTTGGGTAGGTAATTTATCTTGATCTACCTTTTTTGTCACTTTCAGAATAGTTTTTTTTTATTTATAAAAACCTGATGCCTGTTGTCACATCATTACAAACTATTAACTTCGCAAAGTCAACATTTTATTACCAAATTGTTGTTTTTTACTGCAGAGATGCAATTTCTTAAGTATGACATTTGTCTCAAATAAATATCTAATTTAAACCTTTTCAGTTTTTGCAACTTAATATAAAATATGTAAAACTCCTAATATTAACCTTTAGAGTTGATTACAGCTCACATTTGCTGTGCCACAGTTTCAGTTATCTTCTGCAGTGTCACAAAATTAATTTCCATCCAGTGTTGCGTTAATTTTTCACCAAGATGTTGGTGATGGTAGTCTGACCGCTGTGCAAAGCCTTCTCCGGCACATCCCACAGATTCTCAGTGGGGTTAAGGTCCAGAGGTGACAATGTCTCAGATCATTAAACCAGGTGGAGACCATTTTTAAGGTAGTTTGTTTAAATCTTACGTGTCGTCGCTGACCATTAAAATGATATATTCAGAAATGCTCAGTCTAGAATCTGATGCAGCAGCAGCTCACAGTTGGTTGGTTGAATAATTGAGCATTATAATAGACTGGGTTAGTTCAGGTCTCACCACTTTGTACCGACTCTTCTGGTGTGTTGTTGACCAGTAAAGAAACCGGAGGTAAAATGTCAAAGAACTGATGTCTTCAGGGATCCTGTAGAGACCTCAGGCAGTTCCTGAATTTGCTTGACCTTGGAGGTGTCAGGCAGCTCTGCATGAAAAGCCCCCAGTGTAGAAGCCACATGTCACTCAGTCAGCACTGAACTAGTGCCAAACGTTCTGGGCAGAAGTTCACCTCACATTCATATAAAGACATAGGAATCATTTGAAATGAGACTATTTTCTACTTGCATTTGGCTAAAATGCATTTTGTAAAGATGCTAAAAATGTTTGTGTTCCAGCTGTGAAGTCATTCCTGTATGTTCTAAATTTCACCTTTAGTCAGCAAAGTTAACCAATACTTTCGTTTTAATCATCTTTGGCCATGTTGTTGTAATTCACAGCAGAAATGTTCTGATCTCACCCTTTGTGTCCCTTTCTCTAGATCTCAACTGTTCTGAACAGCTGGACTTCAGGCAAAAAGCAGAGGACTGACTTCAATAAACTTTATACGTAATTTTGTTTTTCTAAAGAATTAAAACTTACACAAAAAAAGCAAACGGCCACACAAACATCTATGTGTTCATTTATTTCAACATATTAAGAATGCATGTGTCCATGAACACAGCTCAGCTGGACAACCTCACGCTGTGAACCGACCCTCCTGACAGAAACATTAACCTGGCAGACGAGGTGTGTGCTAAGAGGGGACAGGTGTTGTTCTATAGCCTAAGCTGCTGAGTCCACGTCTCTCACGCAGAGGCATCACATTATGGATCAACAAAGTGGACACACACACATCCATTCTGTATACATCAGTGTCCTAATAAAACTGCATACACCGCTTCCCCCTCCAAAGTCTTCTGTATGTTCAGGTCACTTCCTTTCATTTGGCTGCATCTGTTCAGTGAGTTGTTTCAGGTGGAGGTCCAGAAACAGTCCAGTAAAACCAGAGAAACCAGTAGCTGTGCTGCTGGGAGACGCGAGGTGTGTTGCAGGTTTGCACTGACCACTTCCCAAATCTCCAGTGTCCTGATCAAAATGTCTGACGTAACCTTTTTCCCCAGTCCCCCAAACTGGTTTAGGCGCCTTTATTCTAAAGTACTGCATCTGTCAGAATCGAACCTCATGAGGAATGTTTTTTTTCCCTTCACTTCTTGGAAGTGGCAAAAATCAGTAATTCAGACACATTTTTCTGCAACGTAACATTTTTAAATATGTACACAAGTACATGTAATCTATTCATGCGACCACAGTGAGTCTGATTAGCATGAGTCTGATTAGCATAGGTCCTCAGGTCAATTCAGCATTTGGTATCAAACAGGTAATTCACACAACCTAAAGGCGCCCATGTTTCATTATGTCATCAGAATTTCAAGTGTTAGTCAGAATATTAAGCCCAATCTCTCAGAATGTTCATATCAAAATCATATGTATACATAATGCACTTGAGGAAGGCATTTTAGTAACTCACAATCCATTTAAAAGAACGTCTGGGTGAAGAATGGAGTTGGAGAAGTTTTATGGGACAAACGTCAGACCGAGCGGCTCATACTTAGTTAAAATGAGATTTTGAGTCTGAAAGAACAAAAGGAGGCTTGTTGCTGATAGTGGCCATGTTGGATTTTAGATGATATAGATGTGTGTGATGTGAGGTTGTCAGATGAAGGAAACGTGTAACCATGACTTGGGAGTTGGCATCATCTAGGCAGTCTTTTTTTTTTCTTTTGGCATGTGACTACTCACCCTGACGCTAAAGACGAGGTTATTTTTGGAGTACTTAATTTATATTAAGTGAATACAGGTTGATATTAGATAATAGCTATCACAGGCTGATAAGTTTGCATAGACCCTTAAACGCTAACATCACCATCTTGGAAACTATTTTTACCTACGACTCAGAGCAACATACCTAACTTTCACTCTTTGTACCCGTGTTTGGAAAAAAGCCCAATATAGGCTATGTTACATTCAGTTTTACTTAATTAAACCCATTGTGGCACTAGTTATTTTCCCCTGTAAGAAGTTTTTGAGAATTTGTCACAACTACAGCCAGCAATGAAAATAGTTTTAAAAAATACTCAAGTATTCAAATAAATATCTTTGCTTCTACGAGCAACACTATCTCACGTAGAAACGTACAAAGAGTGAAACCGGGTATGTTCCAGAGATTTAAAAGAAAAGCGTGTCTGAGAGGAGACATGTCCACATGTAAACATACACTGTGTGTGAATTTGTGGTTTTGCTCTTTTCCCTGACAGCAAAAAAACCCATAAAACATTTTAGAAGCGTAGAGTCCGTGGAGAACGAGGGGAGGGGGGCCAGCTTCCTCTGACAGGCGTCTCCTTTAGCCGGCAATTTTCTCTATTTCATCCAGATCATCTGTGTCTAGTCTTTCAATCTTCTTACCTGTAGAGAAAGAGCCCAGGTGTATCACAACCACGTGTGTTTACCCTAAAGAAGGAATGACTGCAGCTCATGAAATCCAACGTCTACAAAGCTGGTCAGACTCACTGAAATGCTCTTGGATCCTGTTGAGGATGTTCATGCTCATCTTGCTGTCCACCATGTTGATGGCCAGTCCTCTTTTCCCAAACCGGCCTGTACGTCCAATCCTGTGCAGGTATGTCTCGTTGTCAGGGTTACCATCTTTGTCAACAGGCAGGTCAAAATTGATCACCACAGAAACTTGCTCCACATCGATACCTGAATATAAAACAACGTTATGCAACTAATCCAGAACGTCACATTTTTGTTTGAATTTTTTATTCCTAATTAGCTCCTATTAACCTAGCCTTTCTATTGCCATTTAAAAAATGGAATTTAAACAAGTTAAAATACATTTACGTAAAGTGTACATACTGCAAAAGTAAACCATAATCATTTAGAATAAACTACATGTGTGTGGTTATACAAGTGTCTGCTTTAACGCCCCCTGCAGGTGCTTTTTCCTACTTTCTTCTTATTTTGATGCCAAGTTCTTTTGAGCGGCAACCGTGTCCGGGTGTGAACCCCACATTTCCAAAGACTAAAGACAGGTTTTAACTAGATTACCCCGAGCACAAACGTTTGTAGTGACCAGGACTTTCTCCTTTCCGTCTCTGAAGCGTTCGATGACAGCAGCCCTCTGCTCCACCTGCATCTCTCCACTGAGCAGAGCGACCTGGTGACCTTCTCTGGACAGCTCCCCCGCGAGCCAGCCTGCAGTTTTCCTTGTCTGAATTACAAAGAAAAAGTGTGTTGTTATCAACAAAAGCCTTAAAATAACCTTGGTAGGAGTGGGATATGTACTAGTATTAAACCACCCTGAAAACAAGAGTTTTCCTGTGTTAAAAAGAAGCAGAAAATTCTGATAAAACACTGAAAGACACACAAACAAAAATGTTTATATATGCATAATGAAATGATTGTTTTAACACAAGTAATGATGGAAATTAACGTAAATGAGCTTACATGACAGAAGATCATGGCCTGGGCGATGGTGATGGCACCGTAGATGTTGCACAGAGCCTGGAACTTCTCCTCCTTGCAGTTACACAACACATAGTACTGTTTGATGGTGTCTAGCGTCTCTTCCTCTCTCTTCAGCTTGATGATGTTTGGATCAGGCACAATGCGCTGGGCAAAGTTCCAAACACTCTCTTCAAACGTAGCCGAGAACAGCAACATCTGGCAGTTTTTGGGCAGCATCCTGGGTGGTGAAGATGTGGAGAATACACTCAACAATCAGAAGTGGTACCTAGGCAACATATCTGGATGTTAAAACTTATTTAAGACCCCAAATAGTAATATTTTCCCAATGTCTGTACAAAACTAATCCGCAAGCTCAGTTAAAATCCCTTCTTTATCGGTACTTTTTTAAATGTTTTATTTTTTATTTTTTGTGAATTAAAGAGAAAGCTTCAAATGTGCTTGCACCTATATTTGCATAACGGCGCATTTCATAAAACAAACCAACAGTAAAACATGGTGGTAGTAGTGTGATGGTCAGAGTTAGAGTTACCACATTACCTCTGGATTCTAATACTCTGATCCTGGTGACCCTGTGTGGCGATCATCACGTCGGCCTCGTCCAGCACAAACACTCGGATTTTCTTTGGGTCTATAAATTTGAATTTACCGCACCAGTCCAACATGGTACCAGGAGTGCCGATGACGATCTGCTCCTGCAGTTTCGTGCCCCGCTGCACTGCAACACACCAGAAGAAATTCTCAGGGTCAGATGAATTAACACATTTGTTTGCGACTGCAATGATGTTTATGAGTCCTACACTTCTGTCCTCTAATGGCGTAGACAAGTTTGACTTCGGGATAATATTTGCCCATCTGCTCGATCACTTTACCAGTCTGAAGGGCTAGTTCGTAGGTTGGTGACACACACAGGCACTGATGGAGAGAAATAAAATGTGTTTTAGGTTGTGCTTTGGCCTGATTATGTGGGTCACATTTATGCATGAAGTGTAAAGATTTATATTTCTTCTAGAAAAGCAGAGTGTCATTACCAACCTGAGGAAAATGGTTGTTGGGGTCAACATGACTGAGCATGGCCAGGACAAAGGCAGCTGTTTTTCCTGTTCCTGACTGTGACTGGGCGATCAGATTCTGTGGACTTCAGGACATTTTCAAGTGTTAGAATACAAACACTCCAGGTAGAACAGGTTCTGATTCAGGCCACCAGAAACACCTTTGCAGAACATCAAGATCTGAGTGTTATTGTAGGAACAGGGAACAAAAATGTAAAGTAAAACTCACGGCTCAGCCAGCATCATGGGTAAGGCCGTTTCCTGGATCTTTGACGGCCTATTGAATCCCATGGCATAGACACCCTGTAGCAGCTGTGGCTTGCTGCAGAGGGAACAACAAGATCAGCTCAAAATGTTAGGACTCGACAACTGTTTCTATTCTGATGCAACCTGGTTTGTGTGAGATCTTTTTACAAACCTTCTGTACAGATATAGATTTACAGACATGAACAACTGTTGGTAACCTCCAGTCAATGAAAGAAAACCCCACAGTAGTCACAGAAATAACTTGATTCAGACAAAAGTAATAAATAAAAATTCCATTAAATGTAACCAATGAAAGTCACACTTTGTTTTTTAACCGTGCTCCAACAGAATTATCAAAAAAATAAACTCATGGAACCCTAACTCTCTGTAAGGCTGGTTAATGTTGTTGCACAACCAGTAAATTTTATATCAAAGTAAATATTCAACCAATGAATGTCCAGCGTTTACAGACAGGCCGTGTTTTTGCTAACTTTCTATTTCTCCGTTTGACTCCAAGTGGTTATCACATTTTCTTATATGTCCGGGCGATTATGTGCTGACGTACAGACCATGATGGGAAGTTCTTTCCTAGAAAGTCCCAGAGGAGCCTCTACACCCCTGAACAAAGGTGTGATGCATCATCTTCTGATCCCAGCTTCCATTTGAATGACAGTGCAAGCTCTATGAGCACATCTCCTCCTCAGAGCAGCAAGGAGTAGCTTACTAGAACCAGACTCACACCAACATCCCATTTTACCTCAAGACCTCCTGATCTTTTAACAGATAAACCTGTTGCACCATCCTCGCTCCGCTTTCCACGTGTTTCTCATCATCTCTGGAAGCTACCTCCCACAACAAGATGTTATACATCTTTTTTTTTCAGGCTAGATTAACCTGAGAAATCTGCTGTCAGACTGACTGATACAAATGGTCCAGGCTAACATTAAGCCTTGCAGGTGTAGCAAAGGTGACTTATTTTTAATCATCATCTAATCTTCATTACAACCTTCAAGTTTAAACATTATTTATGTTTTTGTTTTCTAGCTTATTGCTACACGTGTGTTCCTGCCGTGACCATGGAGCTAGATGACATCATGACATCACGAAGGAGGCTACTGATTCTGACCCTGCGACACTTGGAGGTGACGTACGAGTTGATCAAACCCCCATAATTCTGCAGCAAATATGAAGCCAAATAGGATGCGGCACAAATTGCAGTTCCACCCTCATCCACTAGGGTCTGGCAGCAGAAGTGTGCAAATCCTCATGGACTCCCATGTTAACAATGCTCAGAGATAAACATGTTTACAGCCTGGTTTAAAACACCATTTTAGGTTTAATAGATCTAGTTTACATTAGTGACAGCTCTGAGGGGGGTGAATGATTTTGGAATTCTTCTGTTCAAGTTGAATTTAAAGCTTAAAAGTACAGAAAACTTGTTATTTCATTCATAAAAATTGCTGGGGTAATGTTCTGCCCCAAACTTTGCAGTTTTAAAATTTTGGGGGGATGTTTGTGTTTCAGTGAGACTATTTACAGACAGGTTCTGTTTTACCTGTTTGTATGGGGAGAGAAGCCAACCTCCCTGTGTAACCAAGTAACAAGTACAGGGGGCTGCATTGACCAAAATGACACCAGAAACTACCACATATCTTTCCCTAATCACTACTTTGAGTGAATACTGAGAGATTCCAGCCAGAATCACCTTCATAGCTTTATTATCTCAGTGCTCCATGGATCACACGAGCGTAATCTGCATAGTGGATGAAATTATGTCATAAAATTAGCATATCATCATATATACATTCTCAGACAATATCTATTTACTATATTATCAAGAATATTATGATAAAGCCCCCCCCTTAGTTGCTTCAACTATATTTTAAATCAAAGTTCCTGTGTGACTCTTTACTGGTGTTTTGTAGATAATTTATGAGGAAGAATATCAAGATGACATTGTACATAGGATGTGTATATTGTAGAGATACAAGTTTTAGCCCATATCGCTCAGCCCTACTTTACATTGATGACTTCTCTGAGAGACTGTCTTTTGATACTCTTTACAATTTTCTCGGAAAGAAAAGGCTCAACATCTTGTCTATTTTGATATAATCTTTTGCTCCTGAAATGATTCTAACTTCTCAGATGTGTAACAAAAGAATTAATCATCTTTTCATAGAAATTAGTGAGTCTGTCAAAATGGGCTATGTTGAAACTAGCTGGTTTTAGTACTACAGATAAACTAATGAGAATCAGCTCCTCTAAATCTGAGACCACGGTCTTGAGTCGGGTAGAAGCCTTCTCTGGGTCAGGGATGAGGTTCTGCCTCAAGTGGAGGAATTTAAGTATCTCAAGGTCTTGTTCATGAGTGAGGGAAAGATGGAGCGTGAGATCGATAAACGGATTGGCGCAGCATCTGCAGTGATGTGGGCGTTGTACCGGTCTGTTGTGGTGAAGACAGAGCTGAGTCAGAAGGTGAAGCTCTCAATTTACTGATTGATCTACGTCCCCACCCTCACCTATGGTCACAAGCTTTGAGCAGCGACCAAAAGAATGAAATCACAGATACATGCGGCCAAAATGATTTTTCTTTGCAGGGTGGCAGGGGTCTCCCTTAGAGCTAGCTCTGTCATCTGGGAGGGGCTCGGAGTAGACCCGTTGCTCCTTCACATGGAGAGGAGCCAGTTGAGGTGGCACTGGCATCTAGCTAGGATGTCTCCTGAACAACTCCCTAGTGAGGTTTCCCGGGCACGTCCAACCAGGAGAAGACCTAAAGAAAGACCCACGACACGCTGGAGGAACTACATCTCCCGGCTGGCCAGGGAGCACCTTGGGGTTCCACGGGAGGAGCTGGCCCAGGTGGCCGGGGAGAGTTAAGTTTGAGCCTCCCTGCTTAGTCAACTGTCCCTGCGACTCGACCCCGGCTGGATAAGCGGCTGAAAATGGATGGATGGATAAACTAATGCACTTACAGAATGAAATAGTCACTTACAGTCGTAATTCTTCAAAAGACTTCACAGAGTAAAGGGGAGAGTTTGGGTCCTTCTGAAGAACTTCGACTTGATTTGTTGTATTAACAAGATTATTCCGGATCAGCTTGTTCAACAGTGACTGTGCTGCTTTGTCATCTGGGGGAAAAAAAAACATTGTGGCACAAACAATAAAAACCGGTTAGTCAGACAGCACAGTCATAACAAACCGCCCCTATTTTAAGTGAGGGTAAAATCTTGCACTTCGTACCTTTATCATCTTCATCTGTAGGTTTGCAGTCTCCTTCGGGTTCTGGTTTTGCAGCAACGCTGCTCGAGTCTGTAGCGTTTAAGACCGTCCCTGCAAAAAGCGACAGTATTAATAAGGTCAGTGTCGCGTTGTTTGCTGAAAGTTTAAAATTTAGCTAATTTTAAATAAGTAAACTCACCATTTTCCTCTGGTTTGTCTTTTATGCGAAGACTACTGATCTGTGAGGCGGAACGTGGCAAACTTTAATTTCAGTAAATTCGCCCGTTAGCCTGCTAAACGCTACATTTCCAGCTTAAGCTAACTTGGCTCTAGCGTGAGGCGTTTTCTTTATTAGTTTATCAAAACTACACGAAAATAAACTATCATAAAATATTCCATTGACTGGCAGTGAGTGTATTAAAGTGTTAAAAATGAAACACCAACAATACGTTTTAATTTAGACGAGGCCAGAGCTATCAACGGGTTAGCTGCCAGACTCGTTGCGTCAGTTCAGACTCACCGATTCAGCTGCGGCCTCTTGTTCGTCCACTGCCTGTGCCCAGGAGTCTGTAGCCATTATGGGGTAGATTACTGGAATGTTGTTATTGCCGATAAACTAGGGATAAATAAACCAGATAGGCTAGCTCTAAATGGCCACACTGTAACGTGAAAGTAACTATTTTCCACAATGGCGTGCCAAATCAGGAAAACTGTGCAACGGCAAAAGCAACCGGGTGTCATCTGAAAGCCAGCCACAACAGTTCCTAGTTAAGAGCACGCTATTCATCTCTAAATTACTTATAGATTAAAAATGAATGAATAAAAACCAAAGCCAATTGGAGAATTTTTCAGAAACATATCCTTAAAAGCTTAATGCAAAATCAAATGCCTCGAGTCTGGCAGTTTTGTTTTATTACACGAATCTACTGTTTAATCTATAGAGGGCGCCAAAACCCTCTGCACAGACAAGGATCTATCATCACTTCAGCATAGAAAACTGTAAAAACACATACATTTACACTCACACTGCAGTTGTTTATTTATATCCTGATCAAGGGCAGGGGTGTGTACAAGATTAGTAAACTAGATCTGGATAACGGTTAACGACCAATTTCTTAATCTACCAGATTAAAGTATGTTGGAGATTCTTTCATGATCCTTGAAAATGTATCAACTCTGATCCTAACAGCTTTTTTCAATTCTTATTAAAAGTCTTAAGAGGTTTTTTTTAATAATATGTGAAACAATATCAAGAAGCAAGAAAGACAGTCCAGCTGACTTCAGTTCAGCATTTAGAAATAACCTCAAAGAAACCTACATCACTGTCAAAATCCTGCTTTGTCAGGTGTGGCAGCTGATTTAAGATGTTATTGATAAATGTTCAAGACAAAGGTTTTTGATCTTTTATCATGTTATAGAATGAAAATAAGTGTCAGCTTTTATTGTTTTTGTAAAATTAACCAAAAATTTCTGGCTTAAAAATAAAATTAAATAAAAACACGTTTTCAACAGTAAAATACACCATTTTCTGCATATTCATATATTTATATAGCAGGAATGTTGGGTAATATTACGAGATCCTTATTCAATCATTGAAAACCTGAAAATCACGGATGACTGTGTTTTGTAGCCTAATGTAAATTGCTTGAATCTCATTTGTTAAGAATCGTTTAAGTAGGTTGTTGCAGAATGTATGCTTAACTAAAATATATTATCATGCACAATGATTCAGTGTTTGGTAAAGATTACTTTACAGCAGCAAAGTCTGTGTTCTGAACCAGCTGCTTGAATGGGTTGATTGTACGGAGTGTGGATAAGTTCAGCGGCACCCTCGGGGGACTTATATGTTTCATCCATGGCTTAACACATACATGTCAAGTTAATTGGTGATTCTAAATTGGATGTAGGCTGCGCCTGGCTGTTAACTCTCTCTAAGGCTGGTTAGGACTTAGACAACACGGCTCAAATACTGCATAAAATGTTTAAACCTGCAGTTTTAACAGCAGGTTACTGCTCACAAAATCTTGATAAACTGCTTCATCTCTGTCCTTTCTGTGAGTTCCTCTCATCAGTAGCGGTGATTTTTTTTCTTCATTTTTGCATAAATATTTTCCCAAAATCATCCAATAAAACAATACAATAGCCCTGCCAGCTTCATAGATGCTGAGCTATAATTTGGTGATGTAGCCGCCGCCGAGAGCTGTCCCTATCTCATATTCAGAGCGTTACGCAGCTTCTTTGGCATCAACTCAGCCCTGATTGATTTGCATCATATCAGCAATCAACCTAGATATTCCAGGAAGATTGTGCCTCTAAATAATGAATTGTTCAGTTTCAGTTAGGTTGCACTATGCAAACAGGTTGTGGCACCAAAAGTTTCAAAGTATTCTCTAAGTGCACAGTGCATGACTTTTATTTTTATATATTCCTTCCTCTCATCCAGGACAACAAATAGTTGAGACACATCTAAGTCAGTAACTGGAGTTAGCAACCTGATTTTGGCCTCCTGTACCATCCGCTGTAACCTCAGAAGCAGGCCTGCTGTAGCTGGCAGCTCCTTGATTAAATGCAGAATTGATTTCACACATTTCATCTGATCTGCTGGGTTAGATAGATAGAGGACGACAATGGCTTTGGATTGTGCTAAAAGAGATTACAGTCATTTTTGTAGTCCTGTCAAACAGTCAACAACACCACACATGGGTATCAGTTCACGTTTAGCTTCTCTCGTGTGTGTGTGGGTGAGTGAAAACATACATTTGTAACTGTTAGATCATCAGTTCGATGACAAAAGACTTCAAAGAGCAGAGTTCTTTACCGCCTCAAATCGGCTGCCTTCTTGGAGGTATCCATAGCAACTAAAAGAGTAAAGGGAAGGTTTGAGGTCTCCAGAGAATTTGGAAGCGGCAGAGAAATGGACTTTGTTTTCCACATGACGACTTTTTTCAAGCAATGAATGTGAGAGAAAGGATATGAAAGTGGAAATGTCACAGTGTGAACGCAGCCAGCAAACACATAATGTTGAATCAGTTAAACCCGCCTCCATGCTTCAACAATTAGTGTGTCGTAGGGATGCTTAAATAGCCTTTATAAACATATGCATTCCAACATTGTGTCTACTTAGCGGTCTACTGGATAGAAAGTTCACAAGTAACATGGAAATGCAAAGAAAATTCGAAGTAGATTAGATTTATTTGTCTGAAAAAGATAATTAGTTGTTTCCGACTGAGGTCTGTAATTCACCACTTTATCTGGCTGATTACATGAGAACAAAGTCAGTTTTAACTCAGTCCTTTACACACTGGATTAAGGGGAATCACGAATTAGTGAAAAGACAGTTAATCTGAGATCAGAACATATTGTTGCAGCTTGCTTGGAAGTTTTAAAAAATCAGAAGATGGATGGGGGATATTTGTATATGCAAATGGACTGATGCATATACTCCCCAGCTATGTTTTAAAAAATGCATTTTTGTTTTTGTTCCATGCATCCATCCATCAATCCATCCATCAATCCAAAGTCAGGCTGCAGAAGTAATAGGTCCAGAGGGGAAGTTCAGACATCACTCTCCCAGCTCCCTCTAGAGGAATCCTTGGGAACTCCCTGGCAGGAGACGATACACACAATTCATCCAGCAAGTTTTGGTTCTTCCTTGTGTTTTCCTTCCAGTGGGATGTACTTGGAAAACCTCCAGAGGGAGGCAAGCAGGAGGATGCCCAAGCCACCTCAGGTGACTCACTTTGTTCTTCAGGCTCTCTCAATGTCTGAATCGTTCCCTGTCTCTAAAGCTGAGTCCAGCCACCTTATGGGTGAAGCTCAATCCAGCTGCTTGCATCTGCTTGTAAGATAGCAGTGAATGTCTTACATTATGTAGATGAGCTGGCTATCTCACCACTGGTACACGAAGGAGTCTATCTCCATGTTTATGATGTTTTTACCATGACAACGTCCACGTTCTCCATTGTTAGCAAATTAATCTAAATCAATGGATGACAAATCCTATAAACATGAGCAGGATTTAGGCGCAGCCCGTAGGTGAAAGACAAGATGAGAGGAGAGGAAGGATGTATTCTCCTCAGGCCAAACCTCTCCATCCTGCTAGAACAAGTCATTAGGATTCATACCTGATTCTTCTCTGCTCACTGCTCGCTCTGTGCATCTTTAGCAAGGGAGGGAGCGAGAACACACACACACAACAGAATCTACAATGGTGATGCAGCACTTGTTTTCAGTCAACGATGAGGAGCAGAAAACAAAAATGGAGAGGAAAGTGAGACGGGGTGAAAGGAAAAAGGACAGATCAGAGGAGTTCAGCTCTGACAGCTGGTTGGTATTCCTCAGGCTTCGCTCAGAGGCTGATGGTGGAAGCTGGACATCAACGAGGAATTTCAATGGGGACACAACGGCTTGCTGTCGATCCATTGCACTGTAGGCTCGGCTTCTTCAGAAAAGGCTTTTCAGTCATCAAACTAACACGAAAGAATATAAATATTAGATGATTTAATGTTAAGACAAATGGAAAGTAACTTATTTTATACCCTAGTAACTTGTTTTCTCGCCCCTAAAATAATGACATCGCTTTTGTTTCATTGATCCCAAACTTCTGAAAAGCGATTTCTACAAATATGTTTGATGGCGGCATAAATGGGTATATTGGGATATAAATCTAAGCTTTCATCACAGTTTTTCTTTTAATAAGTCAAAGAGAAATGTTGTTTTGTGAGTAAAGAAATAAATGAGCAGATCTGCTGTATAAACAATGAAACTGCAAAACACACATAGGAAAGAAAAAACACACAATATCTTATTATTGTGTCTTTAAATGTAAAAATTCACAGTAAAAGCAGTACGATTGACTATTTAAACTCAACTTATTGCAGTTGTTCCATTTAAAATCCTGCAGTGTGTTTATTTTAACTTGTACAGGAGATATTAACAAAGGGATGCACAATAATTCAAATTCAAAGATACTTTATTAATCCCAGAGGGAAATTTGAGTTTCAGTACACACAATTCTGAGATCAGACATACATACATAGGCATAAACACATGACAAGAATTGGTGACTGTGGTCATTCGCAACCCGAGTCGTGCTACCTTAATAGAGATCAGAGGGTTTACATGAGGATTGAGTCAGGTGGAGGGAAAAAAGGCACTTCAGAGTTACCCTCCACAGGGAGGGCAGCTTTGCTATGCAAAAAAACACCTCAGACAGAAATGCAACAGACTTCAGACATTACACAACATAAGTGTCCACTAGGTGGGGAGGTAGGGTTGGGGACTCTCCACACATCAGTGCGTGCAGCCGCGATGAGCAGCGCTCGTCACCTCCGTTTGGACAGAGGAGGGAGGTATTTGGGTTAGAGAGCACAGTGACTCCTGGAAACGGTTCAACGGTCTTCACCGGTCGCAGTCCCACCCAGGCTGGGATAGGGAAACAGAGTTGCCATGGCAACTGTAGCATTCCACATTTCTTCTGAGGGGGAGTAATCGCTTCAGCCTCACAGGCTCAAGGGCACCAGATTCAGATAAGAACTTGTTTTGGGGACAGACAGAGATAAGTTCCTCTCTGTCTTAAAGTTCCATTGGTCTCCAACCCCTCTAAGTCCAGTAATGGCGTAAATGCATCTATTCCCAAACGTGCTGTCCCGTCAACTCGCTCCTTGATCGAATCCACCTTCTGTGCCAGAGTCTGAATCTCAGCCAAAGTTCCAAGCTTACAACTCATCTCGACAATTATATGAGTTTGTGCGTTCACAGCACTGTGTAATCCATCCCTGAGCTCCGGGATTGAGCCAATATTCCTTGAAAGCTCATTGATTTTCCGTTAAGCCAAGTAACCGCTCAGGTCAAATGGCAGGAATCTTGACACCAACACCACGAATATCCACACGTCTTCAGAATCCTCTACAGACAGTTGTGAGAGGCAGATTAGGTTCCCCTGCAGGAGTCCATGATATGCCCAACTGGCTCTGTCCCAGAGGGGCATCCGGGAGCCCCTTCTCCCATTCTCATCGTTGAAAAAAATCTTGTCAATCGCGTTGAGAAACCAACTGGCCAGATCCATTCTTAATAATTTTTAGTTTCCAGAAAAAATGCTGAAGCGCCGTACACCCAAATACAGACAAAGAGCCTTGGGATAAGACAGGGAGGAGAGGAGGAATAAAGCGTCTGTACTCTCCAAGAGCCGTAAGAAGAAGAACAAAGAACTAACAGTAAAATGCAAACCTTCAGTCACACTATACCATAGATTCACCTAATGTGCAGTTGAGTTTCTGAACACCTTATCACTTCAACTAAGAGGAAAACTTTTACCCAATGCATTCGACAGTTAGAGATGAGTGAGAAAATATGGAGGAAATCAAATACTGAAGGACTAAATTTTTGTCCTTGATTGGTTTATTCAGAAGCTTCAAATAAACAGCAAACTAGAAAAATTGATTCCTGATTTTAGTGTAATTTCAAGTCAATTACAGGACTTCTCACCATCAAAAACAACATTTCTGAGATACAGTTCTGTGTATTTGAACTTAAAAACTTCTAAATGTTCAAATCAAATTTAAAACCTTAACTTCATTTAATCCGATGTTTTTGAATCTCTTTGCACACTTGTATCCAACTAGTTTAATCAGACATGTGAGACCAGATTGTTTTAAATAATTACAGATAAATGATCAACGATGTGAGGTAGATGAGATAGAGGAATTGGTGTGTTGTGTCTCAGATTGAGGCACAGATTTCCTCCCAAGGTTGTCCTGGCAACCATCTGGATTCAGCCTCCCTTTTTTTCTCCAGAGGAAGTCCCAGCTTTTACTAAACCCCACAAATTCACTCAACAAACAGCTTGATTATTACATAACATGCGTCGGAGAGCTAAGCAGCCCTGAGTTCTTCATCGAAATGGATCACGGTGCACACTCGTTCAGTCGTGCAGCACGGAGTTCAACAGCCACTGATGATCAGTCGGCCATGTTCGCTCATCTAGTGGGGCCAAAGAGCTCCGGGGCTGTCAGGCCCTAGCTCAACAATTTTCTGCTATTTAATAATTTACTGATGGCAGGCAGTCAAATTGCATTTAAATAATGTAGAAGGGCTCAACAGTACAGTGTTGATACAAAACACCCTTTGAGTTGGGCTCATTCATGCTTGCAGACCTGCAGACATATGTACTATGTTTAGTCCCACGTGGTCCCGGGGCTCGCACATCGCACGAGCACAGTCCGCATCAGTGAGCTGTGCCTCGGCTGATGATGAAAATGCCGCTCATGTTTTCTTTTATGACTCGGTCTTTGATGATCTGCAGGAAAAAAGAAGCCCAAAGGTGGGCAATTAGGCTTTGTAAATGGGAGCTGAGACAAAACAAAAAGACAGCACATAGGCGATAAAGAAACTGATATGTACATTAAGGAGGGGGCTGATAACAGTATAAATTTTCTGCTCTCTCAGGTTCTAGTGTTTCATATTCTCTTGTCTTTTTTGTGCAAACACAGAAATAAAAGTTTTATACATTTTGTACATGACCACCACAACTTCCAGTCGATGGATTAGCAGCGTTTTCTGTTTGAGAGTGAGCCAATCAAGCATGTAGAACAAATTAAGTGACCAATGGCGTACTTCCATCTGGGTCAGCATCTTTTATTCAGAAGGCACACGTACACAGTTACATGCCATCCTGCCCCGGGGGCCCTGTGGAGACCCACTCAGCCACAAAGAGATGGTCCACCATTTTGTTCTGTTTTGAAAATGATCTCCACATGAGATTAGCGAGGGGGGGGGCGGGGGGGGGGGGGGTCTTCATTTTGCCCCCCTGTGTTGAGCATCTTCATTTGGACAAATGGAGATGCATTTAAACGTGCAGTTTGTGTATAACAGAGTGTTCCATGGGAATTTGTGAAGAGCCAAGCGGGATCTCGACGGAGACATCCGATGCTTGTTCTGTGTATGAAACTGTGTACCGCTCTGCTGTGGAGCTAGAGGGTAACACTCGTTGCATTTCAATCTGTCTGCAGTTTTTTTTTTGCAGCATTGCTCAACCACGCAATCCCGGAGCTACTGTACCGCAAGGAAGGGTCAGAGGCCCAAAACAACCAACACTGGTCTCTGATGCGTTGCTATGCAACACGTTAAAAGACATAAACCTTAATTTAAGAATCCTATCATGACACACAGCCTCTGCGTCAGCGTGCGAGTTGTGTTACTCAGAAATCAGTAACCGTTGTGTTAAAAAAAAAAGCTTTCGCATTAAATGTAAACAAGTTTGTTTGAACGCTTTATGATGCCACTGCACCAAAATGCAAAAAGCTGTCTTGCTCAGCCGTCGGTTTCCCTCCACAGAGTTAAAGCAGCAACAAAGCAACTGTAGACAGAGACAGAGAGTGAGAGATGGAAGAGAAGAGAGGCTGGGGAATGTTGGTTGCTATAGCAACCATCTGGTAGGTCTGAACTGCTTCTCCCTGGCATTCATTTCATCATGTTCAGCTCCCGTCTCTCGCTCCTCTCCACCAAACCTGTACTCTCACTTTTGTTTATCCCTCTCTCCTCCTCCTATTCTCTTGACTTTCCTTTTCTCTTTATCTCCTCATCCCCATCCTCTCGTGACTCTCTCTCTCTCTCTCTCTCTCTCTCTCTCTCTCTCTCTCTCTCTCTCTCTCTCTCTCTCTCTCTCTCTCTCTCTCGAGCTGCCCGCCTTTCCTCCTTTCTCCAGCACAAGTGTTTAATCCAAATGCAGGATGTCCCTTCCATCTCTCTCTCTCTCTCTCTCTCTCTCTCTCTCTCTCTCTCTCTCTCTCTCTCTCTCTCTCTCTCTCTCTCTCTCTCTCTCTCTCTCTCTCTCTCTCTCTCTCTCTCTCTCTCTCTCTCTCTCTCTCTCTCTCTCTCTCTCTCTTTATTCTTTGGGCTGTCCGTGTTCTTTGCCCTGCCCTGACAGACCCATCTGTTAAAGCTTGTCAAGCACACAGGATTTAGATTCTGGTTGTTTGAGATTTGAAGGAAAAACTGGAGTGAAATCTGAGATGAGACTCACTTGAAAGATTGACGTCATCTGATTTAGATCCAACCAAGCTTTTTTTTGCCACCATATTCCAAACAGGGTTGTTGTTTTTTATATTTTTTTGCTCAAATGTTCATTAGTATAAACTTTCACTCAGGAGTGAACAGAATGTTCTGATTTTTGATCCTAGAACTGCATCCCCCCCCCCCCCCTCTCGTCACCCTTGTGAAATCCCAGAAGAGAGTCTTAATCACCAGGAAAATACCTGATCCCAAAGCTAAATAAGCCTGCACACCACACAGGTTCAAACTGATACTTTTTTCCACGGACAAAAATAGAACAAAATAACATAATAAGTGCATGCAAAACCACAGAAATGCACACATGCAGTGGAATGAGATGCAAATGTTTGCCTCAGTCATTTGCATTTGGTTCACAAAATATTTCTGCGTCATCCAAGTTGCAGCATAAGAAAGAGTGAGGGTGATTTTCCCAATGAGTGAGTACGCATGTGAGGTCACAGTCGGCATTTGCCTGCCAGAAGTGAAGGTCATATTCAGGAGTGCAGCAGAAAGGAGCTGTCTCTGGGTTTTCTGAGAGAATCAGTCAGCTCAGAGTGTGTGTCTGCACACTTAGGGCCTTTGTTGGGTGTGCTTTTCCCGCTCATATCACTGACCTGTAAATGCCCCTCCCTCTCTCTCTCCTTCACAACGCTCCTCTTCCTCCCCTTATTATCTTCCTCTCACCTGTCAGAGCTTTTGTAACCTAGCAGCTATCCAGCTCTTGACTTTCATCTGCGTCTTTTCACAGCACTGGTGATTACTTCCTCAGGAGTGCTCACTTCAGAGCCCATTTACAGCAATATCATCCAAACAGTAACAGAGTCATTCAAACTTCCCACCACGTTAATGACCGTAATGGAGGATCTGTTTATTGGGAAGTGTAATTTAAGACTGAACTTGAGTTTGAAGGGGCAGCATCCACAGCACCAGTATGATGAGATTATTATTTCTTGGCCTTTAAGCGTGTTAAACACTCCTCAGACGGGGGGAAGGTCTGCTTAGAAGACCTATTATTGGGACAAGCTGAAGCGATAGTGGCTGCTGATTACAAGATATGAACTTTGATACTCTTTTATATGATCTGATGTTTTTGTTAGGGCTAAGCATGTGTGTGTGTGTGTGTGTGTGTGTGTGTGTGTGTGTGTGTGTGTGTGTGTGTGTGTGTGTGTGTGTTCTTGTCTATACATCAAAGTGAGGAACAATGACAACCTTTTTACCTGCAATCTGAGGACATTATTACCAAAGTGAGGACATTTTGATGGTATTCCACAAAAATAAACAATCAATGATGAACAAGAGTCTGCTTCTAGACCTGCAGAAAGAGAAAAACAAACAAACAAAAAAGAAGGGGACACAACATTAATGCAAGAGCAGGCTATCACTGTGTCACCCTGATGAGGAAATATAAAATCAACATTGTTTTACTGAACAATCACACGATAATAGATCACAGTGCATTAAGTGCCAACCACAGCCTTAAGACATGTTGAAAATGCCCAAGTCCATACTTATGAGAGCACCGTGTGTGTACACGCGCTTGTATATGTGAGGTTTCTCTATAGGAGCGTCCAATAGAGCTCCGGACATCACGTGACTCTCAGTGAGTAGACGCCATGTTGGCAGGCAACAAAGGTAAACAAAATGAACGGGATCGGCTTGGATTTTACTCCTTCGGAGTTTACTTCACACTTTAATGTCACGTTGTGGGGAAGATTAGGACCCAAAATGCAGATTACCCAGGATAACTCGAGGCAGGAGTTGGTAAAAGTAAAAATCCTTTATTTGGCAGGATGAAAACAAAATAAATCCATAAGGCAGCGAGCCAAAATCCAAAAGTCCTGGAGCACAGGACACCAAAAGCTCACTTAGAGCACCAAAGTCTGGGAACAAAAGTCCTGGGACATAGGACACCGAAAGCTCACTAAGAACACCGAAAACCTGAAGACGCAAGCTCACATAGAGCACGAACAACGCTGACAAAAACACAACGGACCAACAACCACACAGAGACAAGACAGGGCTTATATAGACTGGGGATGAGAGGGAGATGAATTGCAGGTGTGTGGGGAGAGGGACCAGGTGAACACAATTACTAACTCAGGGAGGAGGAAGAAAACACTGGTGGGGAAAAACACACTAAATAATGAAAGGCTGTAACAAAGGAAAATGACCTAAGAGAAAAACAAAAGACCAGAAGGCATGAACTATAACTAATATTCTAAGGGGAAGCTGACACTAAAGGAAAACACTACAGAAAGAAACTACAGGGGCGTGGCTAAGAGGGGGCCAAGAGAGCACAGGACCTGGGAGAGGGAAGTCTGAGGAGGGAAACCTAGAGGGCAAATGGGGAACACCAGGAGACACATGAGGAAGACGCAGACACGACACATGAGGGCGCTAGAAGACACAAAAGGAGCACCTAGAGACGAATGAGAACTAAAGGAGACACATAAGGTGCGACGCAGACACAGACCATGACATTTAAAACCAAAGAAATCGTTTTATATAGTCAGAAATTAAATAGACTAAACATCTCTGACCCTTACCATGCCCCTGGGATACTTTTTTAAAACGCCCAAAGCTGTCGGAGCGGACCTGGCCAGGGAACGCCTTGGGATTTCCCCGAAGGAGCTGGCCCAAGTCCCTGGGGAGAGGGAAGTCTGGGCCTCTCGACTTAGGCTACTGCCCCCGTGACCTGACTCCGGATAAGCGGATGAAAATGGATGGATGGATGGACAAATAACATAGATTTGCATGTAAGAAGTTTAAATAGAGTGCTGTGCTGTTTGAACGTATAAACTGAACGCCAAGAGAAATCACTAATCTGATTTTTTTCCGTGAATAAAATAAATATGTCAGGCAGGAGCGTCTCAGGATCTGTCTGAGATCTGTCTCGGTGAGACAGATAATAGTAATCCAAAGTTCTTTTTATGTGTGATCTGACAATTGATCAACCATTACTTAAAAATTAAATACATCTTAGCCGGTTAATTGCTGTGATCATAAGACACGTAAACGGCAGCACGAAGAAATCACGAGAGAACATTTTACGTGACGTTTACTTGTTGCTATAAGTAAAAAGACAGAAAAAGCCACGCCAAAATAAGTTTAGGAAGCCCACTAAGAATTGTAATAAAATCATTTAAAATAAATACCATACACAGTGGAGGAAACGTTGGTTTAAGTACCTGATATGAAGTGGTCACTGCATAAGCGAAAACCTTTACTCTCGGGATCCCACTGTTTCATTTTAGCCCGGTCACTAGCGCGTTTTATTGCAATGAACCAACATTTGTGGCGGATCTTGGGGAATCCTGTATATGGCTCATCCCTTATCTCGTCCACGTCTGTTCTGGCATTCTGGGGCACAACAGGAATCTACCATATTCCCCGTCTGACTGAGTTTTCTGGCAATAACAAATAGCCCAGCTGCGGGCTTCTGCCTGCCAAGATGGTGCCCTTTTGATTTGAACTGTTGCATGCCGGGAGAAGTGAAGTCAACTCCCGGAGCTCTATAGAGAGTGTGAGGGGCCACAGATCTGCCCCCCAAAGATGTGTAGGAAATGGAGGGAGCTCCAAGTCCCAGAGATCCAGGAGCTGCTCCAGAGCACAGGGACCCCAAGGAGACTACGACCAGAAAAGACCCTGCCCCCTCTCGAGAGGCGCAGAGGATTGCCATGGGGGGCCACAACCAGCAGCCGGCAGAGTCCTGGGAGATATCAGCGACAAGCCCACAGGCCTCCCACCCAAGCAGGCAGAAACAAAGAAGAAGTTTAAGACTGTAGACCGGTGCAGGCACGGCCTTGCGAGGGGTCGGTGCAGGTGAGCGCTCTGGAGGGCCCTCGGTCGACGTGCAGGTGCAGCAGAGAGATCAGGGTCAGCCAGTAGTGGTAATGCCCTCGGCAGGTAGTGTCCCCACCGTAAGGTACTGGGCTTCAGTGCCACCATCAACTCCCCCTTTCGCCAGGTGGTGTTCCCACTGCGGGGTGCGGAGTCTCAGCTGAAGTACCACTGCAACCGTCAACCTCATCTGTAGCAGGTGGTTTTCCCACCCCCGGGTGAAGTGATCCTGCTGCAGAGACAACACAGACTCTGTGGGTGTCACCGACCTTGGAGGCTGTGGACAGACTGGTCACTCTGATGGCGCCCTTGTAGTTAGCAACACCTAAAGAGAGAATGACATGAACCCGTTACTTTTCCAATAAGGTAGATGACAAGTGAAACTCAGACATGCGTAGTCCGAGTCTGTGCAGATCACCAGCTTGCAGACACCACGGTCAGCAGCAAGTTGTAGCACTATCAAGATCCCAGCCACTTCTGCAAACTGTGAGGTCTTAGGACCCAACTGGTAACACCAAGAGTCTTTCCGGTTAGCGTGTAACCAAACGTCACCCACGCCTGAACGAGGTTCAGCACCGTGTCAAAAGGGACTGCCATCAGCGTACACAGTTAGCAAGTCCACACAGAGAGCCTGGTTGAAGTAGTGGTGGTTGGGGTTCAGTAGAGTCTGGGGAGGGTTAGCCGGTAGGACCGACGCAACGGCGTCGTCCGAGCAATGCTGGCACGCAGCCAGACCCATGCCAAGAGGGCTACAGCGATTTTGCGTGTAGCATACTTCAATGTCGAAGCTCTGAAGAGCAAGCAGCCATGACGCAATGCGTGCGTTGGTCACCACACCATCTCTGATGCATTGACTGTTAAGGAAGGTCACTGGCTGATGTTGAGTTTCAATGATGATTTTCTGTTCACCTATGTTGCTGGAAAAGTGTTTAACTGCCCACATGGTGGAAAGCAAAGCTTTTTTGCAGTCAGAATATTTTAACTCCGTACCGGTTTCCCCCACAGATCACAACATGCCCTATAGGTTATAAATTGTAAGTCGCTTTGGATAAAAGTGTCTACTAAATGAATAAACGTAAACATAAACCTACCAGACAAGAGCTTACTAGCATATGCTATGACACGCCTGTCGCAGTCATGTACCTGATAGAGACCGGCACTCAAGCAGTTAGATGAGAACCCGACCTCAAGTGGAACTCTTTGTCACAATCAGGAAGTGCCAGGCACAGAGCTGAGCATAGTGCGGCCTTCAGGTCATCCATGGCCTGTTGCTGCTGCTCAGTCCACTCGAAAGGCACATCCTTTTCCAGAGGGGCAGTCAGAGCTCTCGCCACCTCAGCGTAGTGTTCTACGAACTAGCGAGAGTAGTTGCACACACCCAGAAAATTCAGAAGTTCAGAAACATTTGTAGGAGGTTTGATGGTGGCTACTCCTTGAATTCTGCCATGTTGAGGCTGCACTCCCTGTGGTCTCACAAGGAGGCCAACAAACTGAACCTTTGACCTGCACCACTGACCTTTGGCGAGCGAAATCTTTGCACTAGCAGCTGCAAGCTGACCCATGACGTGGTCCGGCTCGGACAGGTAGTCATCCAAGGTACGCCGCTCACGAACAAGAATGTCGTCGACATAGATGAGGGTACCTCGCTCTCTAGCATCAGGGCAGGCTTTGTCCAAGAAGATGTTCAACTCAGATAGTGAGTTGGGATACAAGGAGTCAGCTGAAAGAGAGTATTTGTATTTTAACAGAAGTTGTAGCTTGTCTTGTTCGACTTCAATGGTAAGAGCATCGGCTTGGTCCATGACCTGTTCAATTTGAGAGAAAACATCAGAGGGAATCTCTGATGGAGGCTTTGAGCTCGGCAGGGAGCATGCAATTTCCCCATGCTCAGGGTCACCAACCGCAAGGCAGTGAGAGTCAAGGTCAGGAGACAAAACAAATGGCAGGGGTTCTTCAACACCTGCCCAAAGTTCCCCATTTTCCAGATCGATGAAATCCCCAAGCAGGCCGAGCCCGGAACCCAGGGTGACCAGCCCCGCCGGGGACCCAACAGAGCCCATGGACTCATGTACAGTCACAGTCACACACTCCCTCCCTCATGCTCACACATACACATACAACCCAAGACTTACAAAAATGAATGCTAGACACCCATTCATGCTCCCCATACACACTCTATTCACTCTGGTCCCGGTACTGCTGCACAAGGGGTACAACCATCACCGGTTCCCAGAGTTTGCCCCTTTTTGCTGGAGTGATGATGAGCAGGCACCCCTGCCCAATGCTGATCAAAGCAACCCAACCCCCCAGACCCCAACAAGACGGCCAGCTCCCCCCCTAGCCTACAGCCAAGTGACAACAGAAGTGTGCTAAGACCCCTAATCTTCCTCCACCTGGTCCAATACAGTGTTAGTGCGTGTTGATGAGGTGCATTCCATGGCTGTGGTGAGCGGGCAGTGCAGGCATCGTCTGGTCTACGCCAGCTGATGCAACCACACAATCCTGCTCTCCCCCCACACCCCTCTGTGTCTAAGTGCCGTTTAAAATTGGAAGTGTGCACCGGCACTTGGGATGAGGCTGAAAGATCCCCTTGCCAAATGCTGTTGAGTGTCCTCACTCCCAAGGCCCTAAGTGTGTGTCAGAATGTCATTGGTGGAAGTGTTGAATGTGCAAATAAAATTGGGGGGCAGGCTGCCACAGGAATGTGGAAATGGGATCCATACCCGCACCCCTGACTTGCCCACCATCCAAGGTCCTATATGTGCATGTTTGTGTGATGATGTGAAGGAGCAGGATGAGAAAAATGTATGGGGATGGGGATGAATGGCTGGTTGGCCTAAGCCATCCAGAGAGCTGGCCCCAATAGGCACCTCTGTTCCCAAAATGCCACCCAGGGCATGGAGACCCCAGCCCACCTCGTCAGAGCCTAAAGCAGCAGCATCGCAGTGCCCCATGGAGTCCAAGGGCACCAACCCAGCCCCACCCCAGCAGAGTATCTACTCCCATCCCTGTATTTGCATAACTTCCACAACATGTAAGACATGAGACATCTAGGTAAGGTTGGGTCCTCCCCCTCCTGGATATGCCCCTCCCCCGTGATGGGACAGAATTGTTATTATTTCAGAGGAGCCAAGGTCCACCTGAGGCTCCTGAGCCTGGGCCATGCACTGCCGCTTGTACCTGCCTTCTTCCCGGCAGCATACGAGTCAGTAAACCATCCTCAAGTCCCCGCCCAGATCCCCATACGGGACCCGCCGCCCCCACAACCCGAGCCACCAGGCTCCCCACCCAAACTTACTCAGGGGGGATGCAGCCGCCAGGCAGCAACCCATGGCCACCACCGAGACCCCCCAAGGGGCCCCACTCACAACTGCCAGTAGTGCACCCCCTGAGGCAACCCAAGCACCCCCAGAGGGGGGCAGCAGCCCCCCAGCCCCAGACAGCCCCAGTGAACCCACCTCCAGGGAACGTCTGCACACTCCAAACTCAGATCTTCCACCCCGTCACCCACATCATCCCGCAGGGCAATATCAATGACCCCCCATAATCGCTATGTGATGGAACCAATCAAAGGAGCCCTAAGAGATTGACTTGGAGTGGAAGCAGAGGCTATATCAAGTGTAATTTGATCTAGCAAAAGATTCCTATACTGGTTAATGCAAAGAGTATCTCTATTTTTCCAATTCATGAGGATACTTTTCTTAGCGATGCATATGGCAGTCAGAACCACATGAAGCAGCGATGTTTCAATCGGGACATTGCCCAGGTTTTCCCAGTAAACAAAGAGAGGGGGAAGTTGGAATATGACATTTCAGACACTTTGACAGGTCTTCACATACTCTACCCCAAAATTCCTGGACAGGTGGACAGGACCACAGTGCGTGGATGTAATTGTCAGGAATGTTGTTTGTGCAGTGTGTGCAGGTGAACTGATTTTATTACACTACTAAGCAAAGCAAGACAGTTTTATTCACAGAGCACATTTCATACACAGATGCAGTTCAATGTGCTTCAAAACAAAACAGCAAAAATCATTTCAAAGTCAGTTTTAAAATTAATTTCATTTGTTATAACAGACTTTGGAAAACACAAATCTAGAGTTTTCATATGTTACGTTTGTTCGTTTAACAATTATCCATCAGGCAGAAGCTCACAATACTAAAGTGTTACTTCTGCTTTACTTATAGAGTTAAATGATGCGAAACAGTGATCACATGCACACACGTGCACGTGCACACACACCCTGGTAATTGGCCATAACGTTCTGCTCATATGCACTCTGAGTGAACTCCACTGAACTCTTGACGGTTACAATATGCTCACATACAGGCTTCTTCGGTTCTTGTTGCTTATAGAATGACAGAAGCACAGAATTAAACAAAACACTCAGTCAGTGTTTACTAACACCTTCTTTGTCATCCAGGAGCCAGGAAGTGGTTAAACACTTTCTGAAAAGGATACAAAAATCTGGGAGATCATTAGTCACGAAGAAGACCTGATGTTTGCCATCTGTGTGCTGATTTTCAGTGTTCAGGTCAGAGTAAACACAGGGACAATATAGGACAGTGGTACAACCTCCAGTCTGTGTCTCCTGGAATCATCTAGATAATGGGGGTTTGCTCGGGATCATTAGTTTTATATATATATATATATATATATATATATATATATATATATATATATACATATATATACACACACACACACACACACATATATAAAATGTGTGTGTGCATTCACCATGTTTACTTTTTTTTTCCTTTTCTAGTTTTTTCTCTACGGGATTCTAGAGTTGTGAAAATGTGACTTTTCATCTTATTTTATTTTTCAACACTACAGACTTTGTTTTATTTGTCCTCTTGCAGCTTTCAATGACTATTTGAGAAAATGTTTTAGCTCGTAGAAGGTGGGAGTGGTCATTTAGATCATTTAGATGAGAAATCGTTAAGGGAATTATGCAAAATTCACATTTGTGCAGTCATGTGGGTCTCTACTGCCTCAATAAACACTCCAAACTTGTAAAAAATGCACCTATTTCTGTCAGTGTTTGGTTTTAGGAATTCCGAATCTAAAACAAGCTGTTTCAAAAATTCCCCATTTTTATTAGAATAGAACCACCTCTTACATGCAAGAGGGCTGCTTCGAGAGGAGCTGCAGCTTTAATCTGAACCCCTCATGGATATCAGAGCTTCTAAGCTAATAGCAGCCTGAACAAGGTATGAGTGGGCGTGGCAAGCTCCCGCTTGTTTTCTTAAAGTGACAGAGCCCTGAAACGGATAATTCTGGAAATTACTGCTGAAAAAGCTTTATGTGAGAGGGATTTCATGCAAAGAACTTTATAAACATGTTTTGTTTATCATAGAAATGTACTAAACATAAGGAAAATTTCATAATATCTCCCATTCAAGAAAAAAAAATTGTCACGAAATCTAAAACACCAAACAAACTTTTAAAAATACCAGCAGAGTCAAGATTTTGTTATTAAATTGAGTCATTAAATCTCTGCTCATCTTTTAAAGAAATTACACAACATTGCCAACACAGGACAATAATTGATCTTACACGTGTTTTATTTTTGAATTCTGGTGAAATTGTGGGTCCATCAGTCCATCGACATCCTAAAAAACATGGACCTACCTCCTCTTCAACGACAGCAGAAAGCACACATCCTCTTGATTCTAACTGAAGAAAGGGTGCCATCTTTGATCTATCCATCTCCCCCTAACCCTAACCCAGCACTAAAACAAACTGGACATTTAACTTTAAATCTTCGATGGGATCCTACTAATGATCAGTATTTAGTCGTGTGGAATAAAGAAAGACAACCACAGCTTTTTGGAATAAATCAGCTGAAGCCTTATTATTTATTCTAGGTCAGTCAGTCATTCCAAATTTGAGATTTCGGCTAATTTAGAAGCTTACAGTAAACAAAATTTCTCACTAATTAATCTGAGTTGTAAATCAGTCTAAATTGCAACAATTTGCACAAATCTGCTCAAAATGTCAGTTTAAAAAAATCAATGCTGTTGTAACGTCCAGCAATGGTCAGTTTTTAGGTACGGTTTTACCATTCAACATCTGGTCAAAAGGAGGCACGAGACTGCATGTGTCCCCTTTAAATCAGCCTAGCTCCATCCCACCAGCTGGAGCTCAGAGCCTGCAGCTCTGAACACAGATAATGAAATGTCAACAATAACATTCTCTCCTCAAGGTCCAATCTTTCAGGATTCTTCATGCCTCCATATAAGGAACACTCGCAGCCCGGATTAGTTGCTAAGTCAAAGAATGGTTTCCTAAATCAAATATGAACTTCTACAACTTATAAGTGTCACACCTTATAAATGTCACACCCTGTCCTGTCTCCCTGTTTAGTTCAGCTCTGTGTCTCATTAATTACCCCCAACTGCCTCTTGTTTCCCAATCACCTTAGCTCCTGGTCCTCCTGTATTTAAACCCCGTCTGTTTTGTGTCCTGTGTGGAGTCATTGTTCCAGTGTCAGCGTGCATCCTAATAAACCTGTGAAGTTAATCCTACCTGTCTGCCTGCTTCCTCCCCGGTCTGGATCCTCGCCTTAGCTCCGCTCCACTCCGCAGCACGTCGTGACAGAATGACTCCACCACCCAGTAATGGATCCAGCGGGGAGATTCTCCCGTGGAGTTGCCTTCTCCAGTGGCTCACGTCCGACCACCGGCCAGCTTCTCCATCTCCTTCTGCTCCAGATCCGCCTCGCCGCAGAAGACGGCACCGACCTGCACCCTCGGCTATCCTCGCCGCCCTCCCGGAACCGGATGGGAGTGTGGACCGGGAGATGCTCCAGGATCGCTCCAGCTATGAGGGCACGAGGCTGGCCATCTGCTCCCCCGGAGTTGGTCCACGGCGTGGGGAAAGACGCCGGACTCCACCACCATCCGGGGTCTCCAGACGGAGCTGTGGGCTCGCTTCTGCTCCTGCCCGGCACGGCTGTTCGGACACGCCCCCGGCCAGACCACCAGTCCCGTCTCCTGCCGAACTGGCGCCTCCGTCGTCTGCAGGGAGAGGAGCAGCAATCGCAGCCCGGCTGATAGAGCTCCAGGCGGAGCTCGGCCGGTTCCGCGAGCTCATCAGCTGCCAGGAGTCTCACCTGGTGTCAGGACTCAGGTATCTCCCGGCTGACCTTCGGACCACAACTCCCGACATGCCCCTCGTGGGGAGCTCCCAGCGTGCTCCTCGCGGGGATTCCCTCCACGTCACAGCCAAGCAAGGCTATATATGGAAAACGCCGTTACCGGCTTCTCATCTCAGTCATCGTTTCTTCCTCACAGAGATACGACCAGAGAAATAATAAAACTGTTAAACATCTCACCTTGTTCGTCTCCTTCATCCAGTCTGATCAGCCTGACAGGATGACTGAGATCCGAGTAGATTCGACGGAGATCGATCGTCTCCGCCACGAGAACGTGCAGCTGCGTTCCATGGTAGATCAGCTCAACACCAAGGTGAACTCCTAGTCCGACCACACCCTGCGTCTATCCACGGCTCTCACGGCTCTCCAACAACAGGCAAACGATCAGCAGCAACAGATCGCTGCACTCCAGCAGCCAACCCGCTCTGCTCCTAGGGAGCAGCCCCACTTCAGCCTGCCGGAGAGGTCGAACGGGGAGACGGGGAGCCCCGATGGTCTGCTCGCCACGCTGGACATGCAGTTCGAGTGCCAACCTGGATGCTACCCATCTGCGCGCTCCCGAGTGGCGCATCTCACCTCCCTGCTCTCCGGACGCGCCGCGGAGTGGGCTGCTGCGCTTTACAATTCCAAATCCCCTGCCTGCAACGACTATGCTGCGTTTGTGTCCGCTCTCCGCAAGACTTTTGTTCCCCCCAGCTTCGAAGTGGGAGCAGAGACACGCCTTCTCAAACTCCGCCAGCGAGAACGCTCGGTGTGCGCTTATGCGTCGGAGTTTCGCACCATCTCCGCCAAGCTGCAGTGGAATGACTCCGCTCTGCGGGCCGCCTTCCTGGAGGGGCTGGCACCCTACATCCGTGATGAGTTGGCGGGAAGGGAGCTGCCTCAGACCCTGGATGAGGTGGTTGATCTGGCGCTGCGCATCGACCAGCGGGTCCTGGTTCGACCCAAGTTATCCATGCGTCCACCCAGGACGCCGGTGCCTCGCCCTCGTTCACCCACGCCAGCTCCTGTACCCATGCTGGCGGAGGAGCCCATGCAGCTCGGCCACCTTCCCCCCGAGGAGAGACAACGACGGTGGCGCGAGGGCCTCTGTGCCTACTGTGGCTCTCCCGACCACCGACGCCTGGACTGCCCGCTACGATCAGGAAACGGGGGGCCCCACTGAGTATTGGGGTCGCTCAGTCTGGGTCTTCTTCTACCCCTGTCGCTACTAACCGTCTCCTTATTCCTGTCACCCTCCTCCATGGTGAGGTCTCACTCCACATAAACGCGTTGGTGGACTCGGGGGCCGCGGACAATTTCATGGACCTAGATCTGGCAAAACGCCTACGGATCCCCCTACAACCCCTGGAAAGAGTTATACCAGTGACCTCGGTGGACGGTAGGCCTCTCCAACCCTACCCAGTCCGAGACCGAACCCAGTCACTCCGTATGATCACCCAAGGCCACCAGGAGACCCTCAATTTCCTGGTCATTTCTGCTCCCTCTTCTCCTCTAATCCTGGGGTTCCCCTGGCTCCGTCTCCACGACCCTCATATTTCCTGGTCCCAGAACCGCCTGCTGGGCTGGGGGACCTCGTGCCAGACCCACCTCGTTCCTCCTCCATCCTCGGCGGGTCTTCCGGATGGGGGCCCCGGCTCCACACCGCCCCACCTGTCGCTGCCCTATCGGGACCTGGCCGCGGTGTTCGACAAGCGGCGCGCCACCTCCCTGCCACCTCACCGGCCATATGATATGGAGATCAAGCTGCTACCCGGAACCAGTCCTCCCCGCGGGCGCCTTTTCTCTCTCGCGCCTCCCGAGACCAAAGCGATGGAAGAATACATCGCCCAGGCCCTCCAGCAGGGGTTCATCCGACCCTCCTCCTCTCCGGGTGCCACTGGCTTCTTCTTCATGAAGAAAAAGGAAGGCTTCGCCCCTGCATAGACTATCGGGGTCTGAACAAGATCACGGTGAAGGACCGCCATCCTCTGCCGCTCCTCACTACCGCTCTGGATGCCATCTCCCAGGCACGGATCTTTACGAAACTGGATCTCCGGAGCGCCTACAATCTGGTCCGTATAAAGGCCGGGGATGAGTGGAAGACCGCGTTCATAACACCCACCGGCCACTGGGAGTACCTGGTTATGCCCTTTGGACTATGCAATAGCCCTGCTGTCTTCCAACGTCTCATTAATGATGTCCTCCGCGACATGCTGGGACGGTGGGTGTTCGCCTATCTGGACGATATACTGATCTACTCCAAATCCGAGGCCGAACACATCCATCATGTTCGCGCCGTCCTGATCCGGCTCCTGGACCACAACCTGTACTGTAAACCCGAGAAATGCTCCTTCCATCAGCAGTCCATATCCTTCCTGGGCTACATGATCTCGGACGAAGGGATAACCATGGACCCTCAGAAAATCCAGGCGGTGAAGGACTGGCCCTTGCCAACCAGCCTGAAACAACTGCAGAGTTTTCTGGGTTTCTGCAACTTTTACCGCCGTTTTATAAATAACTATGGCACCCTCGTAGCCCCTCTCACCTCTCTCACTCGACCAGGCTCCCCTGGCCAGCTGTTTCGTCTAACTCCCGACGCCATTCGGGCCTTCCGCCACCTGGTCACCCGCTTTACCTCGGCCCCGATCCTCCGCCACCCAGATCCTGCAGTTCCCTTTGTGGTCGAGGTCGACGCCTCTGACGTCGGCGCCGGCGCCATCCTGTCTCAAAGTGGGCCCGACGACAGGCTCCATCCCTGCGCCTACTTCTCCAGGAAGTTTTCCACCACCCAGCAGAAGTACGGTGTGGGCGACCGTGAGTTACTGGCCATAAAATGGGCATTGGAGGAATGGAGGCAGTGGCTTCTGGGCACCACTCGGCCTTTCACGATCTGGACTGACCATCAGAACCTGACCCACATTAAATCTGC
This sequence comes from Nothobranchius furzeri, assembly GCF_043380555.1. Lineage (NCBI taxonomy): Eukaryota > Metazoa > Chordata > Actinopteri > Cyprinodontiformes > Nothobranchiidae > Nothobranchius > Nothobranchius furzeri. The sequence goes on along the minus strand of NC_091743.1, from coordinate 52,788,189 downwards.
CAAGCAGCTTAACCCTCGCCAGGCTCGCTGGGCCCTCTTCTTTGAACCCTACAACTTCCATCTCGCCTACCGCCCCGGAGCCAAGAACCAGAAGGCGGACGCCCTCTCCCGCCAATTCACCCACTCCACGCCCTCGTCCGAGCCAGCGCCAATCCTCCCGGAACACCGCTTCCTGGGCCAACTGAGGTGGCCGTTGGAGGAAGCTATCCAGAACGCCCTCCGGGACGACCCCGCGCCTCCAGAGACCCCCACGGGTCGCCTCTATGTCCCCACGGCCTGTCGCAGCGAGGCGTTGTCCTGGGCCCACTTATCACGCCTGTCTGGCCACGCTGGTTTCTCCAGAACTCTTAAATTCCTCCAGCGAGCCCTCTGGTGGCCAGGCATGGCGAGGGATGTGAAAGAATACACCAGCGCCTGTGACGTCTGTGCCCGCTCCAAGAACCCCAACCAGGCCTCGGCTGGTGCCCTCCGACCTCTTCCGGTGCCCAGCCGCCCCTGGTCCCACGTGGGGCTGGACTTCGTCACGGGTCTCCCGCCGGTCAATAACCTCAACACTGTCATGACGGTTGCGGACCGCTTTTCCAAGTCTGTCCATTTCATCGCCCTTCCGGGTCTCCCCTCAGCCCAACGCACAGCGGAACTGTTCCTGGAGAACGTGGTGCGCCTCCACGGGTTCCCAGTCGACGTGGTCTCGGATCGGGGGCCCCAGTTCACGGCCCGGTTCTGGAAAGCTTTCTGTCGGCTGATGGGAGCATCGGTCAGTCTATCTTCAGGCTACCACCCGCAGACCAATGGCCAGACGGAGCGGGCTAACCAACAGCTGGGTCGGTACCTTCGTTGTTTTGTCTCGGCTCAACCCTCGCAGTGGCCTAAATACCTCCTCTGGGCGGAGCTGTCCCACAATCTTCACACCTCATCTGCCACTCGGCTGTCCCCTTTCGAGGTCTGCTATGGCTTCCAGCCCCCGGTCTTTGCCCACCAAGAACCCGAGGTCGCCGTTCCAGCAGCGGAAGCCATGGTGAGACGCTGCAAGAGCGCCTGGATCAAAGCACGAGCCTCCATAACCAGAGCTAACACCAGCTATGCTCACCAGCATCTCCGTCGACACCGTCCTGGTCCCTCCTATGCTCCTGGGGACAAGGTCTGGGTGTCCACGGCTGACCTTCGGGTCCGTGCCGGGTCCAAGAAACTCACCCCTCGGTTCCTCGGCCCATACCCCATCCAAAGGGTCATCAACCCGGTCACGTACCGGTTGCGGCTGCCGGCTACTCTCCGCATCCATCCCACCTTCCATACCTCCCGGCTCAAGCCCTACGTGGAGTCCTCCCTTCTCCCGCCTCCGGCTCCGGCGGCGCCTCCTGCCCGCTTCCTCGACGGTGAGCCTATCTACACCGTCCGGCGCATCCTGGACGCTCGCCGCAGGGGTCGGGGCTGGCAGTACCTGGTGGACTGGAAGGACTATGGCCCCGAGGAACGCTCCTGGGAGCCGTCTTGGTCCATCCTGGACCCTTCCCTGATCTCTGACTTCTGGGTCCGCCGGGGTCGCGCTGGGACTTCTGGAGCCGTCCCTGGACCGGGGGGTCCTGTCAGGACTCAGGTATCTCCCGGCTGACCTTCGGACCACAACTCCCGACATGCCCCTCGTGGGGAGCTCCCAGCGTGCTCCTCGCGGGGATTCCCTCCACGTCACAGCCAAGCAAGGCTATATATGGAAGACGCCATGACCGGCTTCTCATCTCAGTCATCGTTTCTTCCTCACAGAGATACGACCAGAGAAATAATAAAACTGTTAAACGTCTCACCTTGTTCGTCTCCTTCATCCAGTCTGATCAGCCTGACAACTGGACGCTCTAACCTCCCCGAACCGCCAGGAGAGGGCCTCGGGCCAGCATGCAACTTCCTCCTTGTCTCAGGGCCAGAGGAGCGAGCCCGAGGTTCACCCAGCGGAGCTCGCCGGTCAGCGGGCTGAGCTGGTCCAGCTCCGTTGGACGCTCAGCCTCATGGAGCTACAGCTGGACGATCTGACCTCCCTCCTCTCCTCATCATTCCCAGCTCTCCCAGCAGCGGCTCTGCCACCGGCCCAGAAGCTGACGGATCGGGTCCAGAAGCAGACGATCCCGGCCCAGAAGCCGACGAAGCGGGCCCAGAGGCAGAGGGTACCGGCCCGGAAGCAGACGGTTCCGGTTCCGGTCCAGAGACCAGCGGTCCAGAGGTCGACGATCCGAAAATCAAAGGACCAGAAGTCGACGCCCCCGGACCGGAAGCCGACGCCCCCGGACCAGAAGTCGATGGTGGTCAATGCCCGGTCCGGTCCTGTGGTCGATGCCCCTTCCTGTTCTGAAGTCGATGCCCCTTCCTGTTCTGAAGTCGACTCCCCTTCCTGTTCTGAAGTCGACGCCCCTTCCTGTTCTGAAGTCGACGCCCCTTTCTGTTCTGAAGTCGACGTCCCTTCCTGTTTTGAAGTCGACACCCCTTCCTGTTCTGAAGTCGACGCCCCTTCCTGTTCTGAAGTCGACGTGCCCGAAGTCGTCTCCTCCTCTGGGGTCGACGTGCCCGAGGTCATCTCCTCCTCTGGGGTCGACGTGCCCGAAGTCGTCTCCTCCTCTGGGGTCGACGTGCCCAAAGTCGTCTCCTCCTCTGGAGTCGACGTGCCCGAAGTCGTCTCCTCCTCTGGGGTCGACGTGTCTGAAGTCGTCTCCCAGGTCGACGTGTCTGAAGTCATCTCCCAAGTTGACGTGCCCGAAGTCGTCTCCTCCTCTGAAGTCGACGTGTCTGAAGTCGTCTCCTCAGTCGACGTGTCTGAAGTCGTCTCCCAGGTCGATGTGTCTGAAGTCGCCTCCCAAGTCGGCTTGTCTGATGACGTCGCCTCCCAAGTCGGCTCGTCTGATGACGTCGCCTCCCAGGTCGGCTCGTCCGATGACGTCGCCTCCCCTTATGTCGACGCCTCCCAGGTCGCCTCGTCTGAGGATGCTCCTTCCAGTCCAACGTCTCCACCGTCTCCCGTTCCGATGGTGGTTCTGGAGGTCGCTCCGGCCCAGCCTGCAGAGACTTTGTCACCGGCCCAGCCTGCAGAGACTTTGTCACTGGCCCAGCCTGCAGAGACTTTGTCACCGGCCCAGCCTGCAGGGCTCCTCTATCGTAGACGCAGGCCCCCAAGGGTCCGTCCTCGTCTCCTCCTCTGCCGCAGGCGCCAGCCTCCAGAGGCCCGTCGCCTCCTCATCTGCCGCAGGTGCCGGCCTCCAAGGGCCCGTCGCCTCCTCATCTGCCGCAGGCGCCGTCCTTCAAGGGCCCGTTGCCTCCTCTTCTGCCGCAGGCGCCGGCCTCCAAGGGCCCGTCGCCTCCTCTTCTGCCGCAGGTGCCGGCCTCCAAGGGCCCGTCGCCTCCTCATCTGCCGCAGGCGCAGGCCCCCGGACTCTGCTGATCCCTGCCGCCTCTCCATCGGTCCCTCGGTTCCTCTGGGCCCTCCCTCCGGGTCCCCCTCCTCCCGCCCTGCTCCTTGTTCCTGTGGGCGTCTGGGATCCGCCCTTTGGGGGGGGGGGGGGGGGGGGTACTGTCACACCCTGTCCTGTCTCCCTGTTTAGTTCAGCTCAGTGTCTCGTTAATTACCCCCACCTGCCTCTTGTTTCCCAATCACCTTAACTCCCGGTCCTCCTGTATTTAAACCCCGTCTGTTTTGTGTCCTGTGTGGAGTCATTGTTCCAGTGTCAGCGTGCGTCCTAATAAACCTGTGAAGTTAATCCTACCTGTCTGCCTGCTTCCTCCCCGGTCTGGATCCTCGCCTTAGCTCCGCTCCACTCCGCAGCACGTTGTCACAATAAGCTAGATAATCATTAAATACATGTTTGTTTATTGCTACTTATAATAATTACAAAATAATGAAATGCTTTATTAATCTGTGCTCAATGATTGAAGTTTGAAATGAATGTTATGTTATGATTACAGTGATTGAAATATGTTTCAGCATGTTTATATGACAAGGTCATAACCATTTGCACTCACACAAGGACAAAGTTAAGTTAAGTTAAACTCATGACTCAGATAGTCCTTTACCCAGAACAGAGCGTCCGGTATCAAAGAAGGTGTGTGTTTCTGAGACTCTTGGTAATATTCCTCAAACTTGTCAACCTCTGGTTGGCTACACAAATTATAACATGAGAACATTAAAACCAGATCACTCTGGTGATTCCTCAGTTCTAGAGAAAGCTTCAGACCGGCCACCTGAACCAAAAACCTCGTTAACCATCAAAGCTTTTGACACGTCGTCAAAACCTTTTTGCACCGGCGAAGCTGATAAAGCAAACAGTTCCTGCAGAACAAGCTGATCTTGTTTAGACTCCATCAGAGTCCCAGACGCGCAGTTCCATCCATCTGTCATTACCCGAGACATCTCTGGACTGGAGAAGTCGGTGCTGTGGTCAATCTACTGGACCTTCGGTGCCAGAGGTCATCCGACCTCTCTGACCTTCGGATCCACTAAGAGGGTCTCCAGAATGGGTGAAGTAGACACACAGATAGCGTCTGGTGTGTTTTTGATAATAATCAACTTCATAGCTTAACGCAAACCAAATTCTTTAACATCCAGAACTCAGCTCTCCTAGATACGGAAGTTCTGATAACATCACATTCACACATAGGTTCATACATCACATTTAGTTCCATCCTTCACAGTAAATGCTTAGTTAACTTGTCATGTTCTAATTGTTGGTAAAATAAATTCTTACTTTTATAAACCTGACTCTTTTCTGAGTCAAAACGAAGTGTGTACAATCCCTTAATGAATAAAGAATCCTAGAATCTTCTGATAAACAGTAAAGACCAAGCAGGGTTGATATTCTATATTTAGATAGAGTATCACAGCTTATTGGTCATAAGTAGAGGTAATATATTTATATTGAGCTCTTAAAGCACTCAATTTACCAAACCCTACACTGCAAACTAATTGTTATTATTCAAATTAGATAAAAATTATTTTTAATTCACCAATCTTGAGCACAATGGTGTCACACTTCCAGAGATCTGAAATAATTTAAACGTTTTTGTGCCTGTTGCACCTGCAGTTCAGTGACTCCTAAGATCTGTGTTTTTATCGAGCAACCTGCCCTTCTCTTCCTGGTTTAGATGCAACCTGTCATGGTCTGTGTCTGCGTCTTCCTCATGTGTCTCCTGGTGTTCCCCATTTGCCCTCTAGGTTTCCCTCCTCAGACTTCCCTCTCCCAGGTCCTGTGCTCTCTTGGCCCCCTCTTAGCCACACCCCTGTAGTTTATTTCTGTAGTGTTTTCCTTTAGTGTCAGCTTCCCCTTAGAATATTAGTTATGGTTCATGCCTTCTGGTCTTTTGTTTTTCTCTTAGGTCATTTACCTTTGTTACAGCCTTTCGTTATTTAGTGTGTTTTTTCCCACCAGTGTTTTCTTCCTCCTCCCTGAGTTAGTAATTGTGTTCACCTGGTCCCTCTCCCCACACACCTGCAATTCATCTCCCTCTCATCTTCTCAGTCTATATAAACCCTGTCTTGTCTCTGTGTGGTTGTCGGTCCATTGATTGTTGTCAGCGTTGTTTTGTTCTGTCGTTCCCGCGCTACCATTAAAACCATTTTTATTTCATCCGTGCCTGCATTTTTGCCTCCTGTCAGCTCCTCCACACATGGTCCGCCGTCATCCACACCTGCAACGTGACACAACCTGGTGCACAGAAGTGGCTCTCATTTAATGAGTCCCAAGTGTATTTACCTTTGCAGGTGTAATTTACACTAGGCACTAACTGCCTGGGTTGCAGGTAAGTTTGTAGCAAGCAATGGAAAACTACACGAGGTGAGATGATGATATTTAAAGAAATGATGAGCACGTAACTCCAAATGCAAGACGGCTAAATAAGTAATAAAGAGCAGCGCACCAGAAAGGAATGAAACTGCCTCCATGCAGCATGAATTTTCATCTTCTAACCTCATATTCAACAGATTTGTGACGATGAGCAGTAATTTCCATCTACCGATGCTTTAACCCTTATAACTTCAGTTAAATCATAATTAAGTGTGAGCTGATTCTGCTGCATCGTTTGGAAAAAAAACTCAATTATACAGTAAACTGTTACCTAAATGTAACATCTTCTGATGGTGTGTGAGGGGACTGTGTAGGCACCGTCGTCATGGCTGGATGGCTTCCTGAAAGAAGCGACTATTTTGGCAGGAAAATACGGTCACACCACTGAGTGAATAGGGGGACTTTAGAGATGAGAGTGGAGATAAGAGTATGGAGAACATTCCATTAAAGACAGAGATGATATCAAGCTCAGGGATTCTGCACCGAAACCCACCGCAGCACCCATCAAGTGCAAGGTGTTTCTGTTACCATGGTACCCGGCACAGGCAGCCCTTTCATGTCTGTCAAGATGAGGAGGGAGGAAAGGCAGGGACCAGCTATGTGTTGCTCTTGGCAACAGCTGGAGAGAAATGGACATGCAAGTGTGTGTGCGTGCATGTGTGTGTTTGCTCTTAAAGCTGCATGTATGTTCCCAGCTGAGAGTCAGGCTTTAAGATGCTGCGTGCTGACAGAGGCTTGTCACACGACATGAATCATTCAGTCACCACAGCAGAGCTGGAAATGTCACATCTCATTAGCGTTTCTCATGCCCCAGTGCCCCGACTTCTCCAAAGTTAAAGGGAAGACTCGATTAAAGAGAGAAGCTGAGATTTTTTTTATGCAAACAGACATTTATTGCATTGGGAAGCAGTGTTGTACATCATCCCCACAAAAGGTAATAGTAATAGTAGTAATAATTTGCAGTAATGTAGCACTTAACGAGATCATAGTCTGTTGTGCAATGGTTTGAGCCTGGTGTCTCATCAGGACAACGTGATGCATTTCAGATGCTCAATGGGATTGTTTGCCCATCGCTTTTCCCATTTCTGTCTCCTTACATATCTGATCTCTCCAAAGAGTCGGATGCTACTTCCTCACAGTGGAAAATGCTGACTTTACCTTCCTTGGCAGCCAGATAGGCAATACAATAACAACAGGAGAAACAGTACAAGCAACGTGTCCAAAAAAGGAAGTCAAGCTACCTGCTACTGTCTTTATCTTTCTGATACAAAACTAGATTTTCATGTATATATATTTTTTTGCTACAGATTCAAAAGTTTGTATTTTTTTAAACAAAAGTAACATCAAATACATCATTCCTTATTGTAAACCACAATCAACACTAAAAGTAAATAGTACTTCATCATGATTTTTATTACAAGATAATAGGCCACTGTACAAATTAGTGAGAATCGTACAGTACAACGCAGATTTAAGACTGTTTCTTGAGGTTCATCATTCAAAGCTGTATACGAGGTTCTTCAAGAATACACAAGAGTTTCAGAATTGCTGCCATGCATGCATGATTTCATATTTGCCATGCATGAGTTGGTAATTAAGTGTTTTACGAAAGAGCCCTAAAAAATAAGGAGAAACAAAAAAGGCAACCCAACTAAAACAACTGAACTCAGTGAGTAAATGTATAAAGCACGAGAAAAAAACAAGTACACACCCATCATAAAATTTGGCACACACAGTAATGCACAATGCAATATAAATATTTTGTTTTTACAGTCAAGTTACAGTAGTATTCAGTCCAGGTGAAAGCCTGGGAAGCTTACAAACAGGTGGGAAGTACACTGTTTTAGAAATGACTCGTTCAGCTGCAAAGTATGGTAAGAAAAACACTCAGGCAACATCAAGAAGTCTTAAAGTGAAAAATAATATCACTCTCATTTGCTCAAAGTTTGCTCAGCATACAAAAAAGGATAAATAAATCTCCCTCGGGCCTGAATCACTGCAAGACATAATCCCAAGGATCAATAAGAAATAAAGAACACAGAACAAACCAATTTACCAGTTCTCATTTTGTGCAAGAAAATATGGGCTACCCTTTCCATATTTACAAACTGTGTTATTCACTTTTGCCCTCACCAATATGAAGAGCAGAGAACGGTATAGGTTTGCTTGAGAAGATATAGAGTGTGTGCTTTAGTTTTTGATAGTAAGATATACTTCTGTAATCCAGTCCCTGATTCTGTAAATCGACAGCCGAACCTCCATCCTCCACTTCACCCCCACCCCATCCTCCTCCTCCCCTTTCAACCTCTAGTGTCTTCGGATTTATGGCGAAACCCTGTCATCAAGGGTGTGTTTGTGTGGGTGTTGAGGGGGGTCCACCTGGGAGTCTCGGCTGCCATCTCCCACCCTCTTCGTGTGTGTGTGTGTCTGTTTGTGCATGTGTTTGTCATCCGACAAGACATGAGTGACTGGGAGAGAAGGGTGTGGAAGTGTTGCTTGCTGCCTCATAAGAGAAAGTGCTTATATACATTGTCTTTGGCTCAAAACTGGTAAATATCGCCATTAAAAAAATTCAAGAGTGTCTGTTTTTGTTTTTGAAGGTTGGGGGGTGGGGTGGGGTGGGGGGGGGGGGGGTGGCGTTGAGCTCTAAGCCTCTGATGAAGTCTTCTCTGATCCATTTTTCTGTGCTTCGCCGTCGCCATTCTCATCCTCGATCACAACTGTGGATGACAGGGGAGGGAAAGTTAATGAGGAGGGGTGGAGGAAGGGGAGGATGGATGCATGGATGGAGGAATGGATGCATGGATAGATGGAATGCAAGGATGGATGGATGGATGGATGGACAAAGGGGATCTCATTTTGTTGTGGCATATTGTAAATTCTGCATCAACAAACAGGAGGGCGTTATAAGCCGAGAACCATTAGCACTGTGTGAGCAGAGCTGATGTGTGCATGCATGTGCAACAAAAAAGGACGGGTTTGTGTGTGTGTGTGTGTGTGTGTGTGTGTGTGTGTGTGTGTGTGTGTGTGTGTGTGTGTGTGTGTGTGTGTGTCCTGTGCACTGCTGCAGATGTGTGGATGTTTGTGCACCTCTGAGCACCTACAGGTGCAGTTCTCCCATGTCTGCCTCTCTTGTTTGTCTATGTTCTGTCTGTGTGCGCTGTATGGAGCTGCTGCCTGCGCGTGCATGTGAAATCCCTTTGTTTAGTGTATTTTTTTTACTAGTTATTATTTGAGAAATGCATGGGAAAAATGAGAAAGAATAGGCAAAATCTAAACATCATGCAAACACAAATAAGAACTGCTCTTAATCACTCATTCATTCCAACCTTTCATTTGGGGAGGGGACACGAAGCACAGCTCTGTTAGGACACATTAAAACATCATGCGATGCGCATTCAACTCGTGTTGCAATGCGAACAGAATATTTAACAGTCCATTAATCAAGCCTGCATGCAAACATCACACTAACAACACCTTTACTGAGGAGAAATCTCCACATATCATGGTATAAACAAAGTGCGCATTCACCACATCACCATCATGCAATCGAAAAACGATTTAATTACATAATTACCCCGTTTGCTCCTGCCTATTTGTCCGAGTTTGGGCGGACGCTTATTCTGTGCGCCATTGAAGAAGTTGTTGGTGTCTTGAAGACGACAGGTGAAGGAAAGGTGTTCCTCGTCGCCCTCATTTCCATAATGACTCATTTTCTCTTCGTTGAAAGGCAGTACTTCCGACATCTCCAAAATGCGTCTTAATCACCAAGGCGCACCAGATGAAATGTGGGCTCGGTTTCTTCGCCAAGCTTAAAACCAGTCTTCGGTGGCAAACATAAAAGAAATCAACCCTCCAAAATGAAAAATAAAAATAAAGAGAGGCAGAGAAAGCAAATGTGTTGGCACGACCTAGCCCTTTCTGTTTACCCCGAGGACACGTGTATCTCCCATCAGAAAAATGAAAATAAACATAGATCAGTGGAAGTCTTCAGTTTCCCCGCTCGTGGAGCTTCGGTAACATTATCAATAAAAAGAAATTGAATCCAGAGGTTTAATTCTGTCTGCGCGTTTGTCTTTTTCGGAAATGGAGGCGCGCGTGGACAGGAGCCGTGACGCGCCCGCTGGTTCGGAGCGGCTGATCCCGTCTCACGGAAAATCTGAGGAAGAAATGCAAATCGAGGAGCGATGCAAAACACGGAACCCGGGGAGACCTGACGAGGGAGCTGAGTGAACGGGGCGGGGTGACGGGGGGCTGCTGCTGCAGCCGGGAAGTGTCCAGGTGCGCTCTCAGTGGTCTGTCCGCAAACAAAAGGCGGTCTTTAAAGACAAAAATCTCCTAATTCGATCTGAATCAGAATTAGTTTTTGTTAATTTTGCGCCACCACTCGACCAGTCAGAGGTATGGACATCCTCAGGCAGGTCTGAAGTGATGCTGTGGTAGGTTTTGAGCTCAGACCCCACCAGAGGATGGCAGCATTCCCATGAACTGAAATGTGACATTTGGCCCCGCGGTGCACTCCCTCACTTTTATTTTCTGTCATTCTGTCTCTTTATTAAATGGATTTTTCTCTGTGTGAATTATTTTTGTGAATTATTATTGTTTTCTCATGAAAATAAGTGATTTATTCCCACTCTGTGCAATTTATTACTGTTACTTCTAATTTTCGTAACAGGCTATGTGTTACAGTGATGCTTTCTCTTTACATTGTATTCATGCGCAGCAAAAAGATGGTGCTTTAAATGTTAGACACGTTCAGTGACAATTCCTGCTTCTGTTTGTCACACTTAAATGTTTCTGGTCAGCAAACCCATTTCAAAAGCAAACAAAAAATAACTGGTGCACATAAAACATGGATTCTATGGGGCAAGATGATTACGTTGAAGGGGTATCTCTTTAATTCTGGTGTAAAACTAACACTGCATTTCAGAAAAGGAACACAGAACATGGTGGTGGTAGTGTGATGGTCTGGAGCTGCTTTGCTGCTTCAGGATATGACTGATGGAGCCATGAGTTCTGTTCTCTACAAGATATCCCTAAATGACAATGTCTGACGTTTGACCTTAAACAGATGGGCTATTCATGCTGTAGAACACCACCTTCTGACATGGAAGGATAAAAAAATCAAAGATGAACAGTCAGACAAAATTCCTCCACAGTGATGTGAGACTTGTTTTCAACTTGTAGTTAAATGTGGTTCACTTATTTAATCAACACATTTGCAGTAGTCTAGTAGGAATGAAGGCCTTGTAAGTCATATTTAGGCAATTAAAAGCTCACATGGGCCTGTTTCAGGAAGTACAATTCAGCTGGAGTAGACTTGGATTTGGAGTCTTATTTCCTGATATTTGGACACCTTTAAGTTGAAGAGTCAGTTACATCTGTCCACAGGTCCATGTTGGTTTGGGTAGCTTTATCTTTAAAGTCATTTGTCATCTGAAAAAAACATTTCATATTTAGTCACATAATTTTTGTCTAATTCTAATATTTGTTTGCTGAAATAGCAATACTGAAATAAATTTGGATGAGGACTGTTATGGAAATTTTATATTTCATTGCTTTAATCCTATTCTCAAATGTCCTGAAGCATTCTCACACTCAGACAAACCCACACACTGTTCTTCACACACACACACACACACACACACACACACACACACACACACACACACACACACACACACACACACACACACACACACACACACACACACACACACACATTCTCTCACACAATGACCTCACTCCCATTCTTAACTATTTGTTTAAATAAACTCTGTGATCAGATGTTTGGGGCATTTTGCCTCGTGCATGTGCCACAGTTATAACTGGTTGACTCGTCTGCTCGTTGTCTCCTTCTCTCTTCACTACAGGAAATGGGTTTATTGATAAACGTATTGATAAAGTCCCTAACAAGGACAAATATATTTTTCACGTCAACCAACATTTAAACTCTTTGTATTCAGTTTTGAATACACACACTCCCCAATATTATCAGAACATGGAAAACAAAACACGCCACATTTGAGAATCCCTTTGCTCTGAAACGTCATCACGATATAGTTTTGTTTCAGTCGTTATGGTGGGTCAACCCACTGTGAACTCAATGTGGTGTTACAGTAACACCAGAGGTGTCCAGTGTCCAGAACAGATAATGGAAACCGGTTCAAATTAATTTGTCCTTCTGGGACCTTTTAGTTTTATTTTTTTAAGACAAAAACAAGTTGTGTGATGTTCTGCCTACAATGTTTACAATGATTATAAAATAATCTTCAGTGTAACTAATAACATAATGGGATGCATTATACAACAGGCACAGGTGATAACAAAACAATTCTCAGAAAAACCCCAACAAAAATGATTGGACAGACAATAACATGACAAAAAATATGAGCCTGCAGCAGAAGTGACTTCTATTGAATTGCCGGAATGACACACCTAATCCCTTAGGACTCAACCCTGCAGCAGACAGGTCTTCACAATATGTTTCATTGTATGTTTGTCTGTTGGTGGTGTAAATACAATTTAATATAATATAAATGTAGCGGGGAATTAAGACTACACACTGAAATCACCTCTGTTGCTATTCAGTGGAGATTCCGAAAAATGACCAATCAGATTAACCTATGAAGCTTATATATCCCGGATACTTATATATCGATCTAAGTTCATACATCAACCTGTTTGATGTAATTTTAATCCAAAGAGTAATGTTTAATCTAGATAATTAAATTTAATAACAAAAGTTATTTTAAGTCAGAAGCTAGGATCTTTGCTTTCAAATAACCAGAAATATTATACCTTTTCTGTGTTTCATTTCAATAATGAGGCAAGTTTAAAAATGAAGAAATTTTATTACTAACAATTTTAAACTGAAAGATTTGAAACAACAATTATAAAATGACAATTCAAGGATGACAATTTAATGTCAATTTTTAACAGCTTTGATATTAAACTTGTTTTAAAAGCAAACCTGTGCCTGAATGGAAGCTAAATGGAAAATACGAGTTTAGATGCGTGGATGAAGTTATGAGAAGGTTTCTTTCACAGAGAGTTGGAAGCGTTCTGGATGAAAATGATGTTTTGAGGCTAACTGAGTCATTTAGAGAGAAAACAGCATCAAACACATTCTGTCGAGGTCTACCTCACCCAATCAGAAGACCCCCGTTTTGGATCCGAAGTGTCCAGGTGGAGATGGGTTTCCTCCAGGCACGAGGTTGGTAGAAAAACCTCTGGCACGACCAGATCGGTCCTGAGATGTCTTCTTGGGTCACTCGACTGTCAAGCGTTTGGCAGATGGACATTCTCGTCTTAACTTAACTCAGAAATCAATGACTCTGGGTAGAGCCTTTGTTAGCTGGTTACAGTTTGTTTATTCTTTAGCTATTCTGGTCGGCGTGACTGAACAGCAGGTGGAGGTTTCAGGGCGGCCGTTCCCTTTTCCTCCTTGGTGTTGGTTCAAGAACTGGCTCTGAAGCTGGTGATGGTTACAGTTTTACCAAGCTCCAGGACACTCCCACTCTCTCAGGAAGAAAGCTTTGATCATGCCTCAAAAACATACCTTCTGATATGCTGAACACATCTTTTACTGTCATCACAATAATAATAATAATAATAATTATTATTATTATTATTATTATCATTATTAATCATTATTATATCCAAAGCATAATGATCCATTTCATGTAATTAAAATACCTTTATACTGAACGAAGTGATCACTTATGAGATTATGTTAAACAGTAATAAAATCAATGAGTTTTATTAATTATTATCTAATTATTATCATGTGACTTGTCCTCTTCCTGGGATGGAACAGCAGCAGATATGGTGATATGATCTTGAGCAGACATCGTGGCTCCTTGGGTTAATCTGTGGATTTAAAAGTACTGTTTGACCCAGTTTGACCCAGCTGGGTAGATGTGACCTTTGCCACAAATTAGAGAACCTTCATCACGTTACATAATATAATATAATATAATATAATATAATATAATATAATATAATATAATATAATATAATATAAAATAATATAATATAATATAATATAATATAATATAAATTAATATAATATAATATAATATAATATAATATAATATAATTTAATATAAATAGAGTGCTCTGCTATCTCCTGGATGCTATACCAACAACAGCCAGTCAATTTTTTGTGGCATAAATGCCAGCCCTGTCTATTGTCTATTGGCAGGGAGCTAATGCAGGAAGTAAGACTAGAAGAATATTTTCACATTTGCATGTGCATGTGAAAATCAGATTTACTGATGACATTTCAAAAATAACAAATGAAAAAAGATTTTTGGGTGAAGTTCGTCTTTAGATTCTTCTGTGTCTGTAGCAGCGTGGATAGGAGCCGTACATGGTCTGATCCACCCAGCGGTGGTGACACAGCTGTGTACACGCCAGGAAATTTGGCATCTCCGCATCCGTTGCCCCATGAAACCACGCCATACACCTGGCCCTTGCACACCAGCGGCCCGCCTGAGTCTCCCTGCAAGGACGAGAACACACCCTCTATCAGTTATCATGTCACAATGTTCCTGATGAAAGAAAGCTCTCAGTTTGAGGCAGTGCTGTGGCACCTGTGAGGAAAATGTTGGTTGTCCTGGTCATGTAAGGTTATCTTTATACCTGAAAAGGGTGGAAAAGCTGTGCAGTTGTCAAACATCCTGTCCTCAACAAGAAATTACTTTTAAAAATCAGAAATAATTTTTGGAATGATCTTCCTTTATCCTTACATAGGATTGACAGTCTGTACACCTTTACAAAACAGCTGAAGACCCTTTTATTTAAAGCAGGTTTAACATAAATCTTTTATTTTCGTATTTTAACTCAAATTTGTAATCATCTTTAATTTATTTCATGGTATTTTGTCATTTTATGACTTGTTTTTATCTTTGACATTATTTGTTTGTTTTTTTAATCTATGTGAAGCACTTTGTTATTTTCTGTCTATGATGAGTGCTACATAAATAAAATTTACTTACTAAAATCAATCAGTGAGCAATGCTCAAATATCACCTTTAAATTAAAGATCAAACTTTGGTCATGGTTCAACAATAAGAAGGCAATGAGACTAAACTGGCCTCCATGGGAGATTTCTGAAACCTCTGTTGTTCAAAAAGGAACCCGAAGGCTTGTCTCATGTTTGCAAAAATTAAAGTCTGTATGATCCTCAAGATTTTTGGGAAAACATTCTACGGACTTTCTGGAAGGTGTGTGTCCTGTTTACATCTGATGTAAACCTGAGTTTGCATTTAAGAACATCATATGGCAACAGTCAAACATGGTGGTGGCAGTGTGATGGTCTGGGGCTGCGTTTCTGCTTCAGGACCTGGAGAACTTGCTGTATGTTCTGTAGCAGGAAATCTTGAGATGGAATGTCTGACCTTTCACCCCACAAAGGAAAATAATTCTGCTAAAGAAATTCCTCCACATTGATGTGAGAGACTCATCACCAACCTGTTATAAGGGCTGGTGGCTAGTGATGCTTCCAGAAAAATGCCAGGTTGGTTTGGATAAATAAAATCACCACTTTTAAGACAGAATAATTTGTTTACCCATGTTTCATTTGACTGAGAACAAAATTAAAGAATTGCAGAATTTTTCAACCCTATATGAGGGAGGTTTCAATTTCCTCTTAAGCTTTCTCATCTAATGTTATTTTTGATGTTGGATTACAAATTAAAATCTGTTTTTTCTTGTTGCTGGAGGATCAGCTTCCTAAAACTGTGGTATTATATCACTTTAATATGATATAAATAAAGATTTTATTGTTTGAAACCTGATTTAAAAAATTCCCAAGTATTAAATTCATGCCAAACTGGCTACACTGAGCAGCAGCTCCATATGTGTATGTGTGTGTGTCTACCTTGCATGCATCTTTTCCTCCAGCCTGGTGATCAGCACAGACCATATTTGTTGTAATATTTCCATCAAATGAGTTGCTGCTGTTACATCTTGCAGCTGAAACAATGGGCACCGCAACTGTTCTGAGTGTGACTGGGACCCGGCCTCCACTCACACTATTGTGGCCCCATCCAGACATCTGACACAGGTGGCCTTCAGCCACACCTGTACCCTGTCTGGGAAGAGGCGCCAGCGACACAAATCTGTTCAGGATCATCGGGGCCTGAAGCTGGGGAAGAAATGACAGCGAGCAGATCAGGGAAACAAAGGAAAGGAAAGAGATGAAGTTCAGCCAACAGAGAATTAAAACATAGTCGTTTAGTTTTCGTATCTTAAAGGTGCAATTTGTGAGACTGGCATCCTGTGGTTAAATGTGGTTACTACAGTCCATTTTTTTAAAGCAAAAATTTTAATCTTTCAATTCTGTTACTTGAATTTCATGGCTTTTGCTAGTTGTGGATCAGCAACAGAAGATTCTAAATGACAAGATGAGTCATACACAGTAGGTTGATAATACATTGTCGTATCTGGTGTTAGCACTCTTGGGTGTTTTCCCCGTTTAGGAATAGGACGCCATTGACAATTGACTGAATTGACCAAACTTGGTGACCAGCATGAGGGGAAGTAACCAAACTGTTGAGACTGTTTATGGATCTTACACATGCTACTGAGGCCCCTGACAGAGTCAATAAATAAAGCGTAAAAATGTCCAATATGTGCTCATTTTCCTAATAATTTTAGGTAAGAGCAATCATTCGGTCCAACAAGTAAAGCAAAATGAGATGATGTTTCCAATTTAGGTTTTGTTAGTACAAGACATGGATAATCTTAGATTTGCTTTGCACAGTTGTACCTTAACGAGCATGATGTCAGCATTGTTGGTGCTTCTGTTGTACAGCGGATGAATGACCAGCCTGTGTGGGGTTTAGTGTACTGCTCAGTACCATCAAACATGTTCAGCATGTAGTCGCCTGCCACTATCATCATCTGGTCTGCCCTAAAACATCACAGAAATAAATAAAAATTGGTTCACCTTGGCCTCTGTGTTTTCATGAACTGTGAGAGGCAAAAGTGTGTCCTGATCTGGATAACCTGACACTTTACGGTCTCTCTAACTAATCCCCATGCACAGATGATACTGTCGTTAGGTCACCTGTGCTATTTGCATCATTGTGATGTTACTAATCCCTGAAATATCTAAATATCTGAAAGATAAATGTCGCTGACAGCAAATATTTCAGAAACTGTTAGATTGTTAACTTGATAGAAGTTCAGACAGAATTTGTGTCAGGACAATTTTTAGATTAATTTGGGCCTTTAAAAGTTACATTCAACCTTTCCATTTTGGTGTAAGTAAAACCAGAGGTCTGTGACAAAGTAAATGTCTGTAAGAGGAAAAAAGTTTTGTTTTTTAACATGTTCATGAAGGTCCTCTATTTTCTTTCAGGTCAAGGTAATCCTAGTAGACTCAAGCAAAGGCGACAGAACTGCTTTATTTTCTGAAGACTTATTGCTTCTCATCTGAGGAGGTTTGTCAGTTAAAATGAAAAAAAGTACCAAGCTTTTAAATTTTTGTGAGTGATCAGAATAAAATGGTCTTTCAAAGAGGCAGAGCCAGAGACTGATCGTGTAAGCTACAATAATTCTGATGTGCATTATTTTAAGGGACAGAACAGATCAGTTAAAGGCTAGTCGCAAAAGACACACCGTTGCAGCATATCAGGGTACTACTGCTGCCATGATGTGTCCTTTGAATGCAGTGTGGCGGCATGGCGAGGTGAGAATGTTGTTATCACCAAGCCTGTTAGTAATATTACCGCAACACTGGACTATTAATGAAGATCACGCCTTCACGCAGCAGCTGGTGATATCATGATCACGTGTCAAATGTGAGAGCACTCATAACACCTCACACATGGCAGGATTATCTGACAAGATTATCTATGGGCAATCGGGTGCATCCTGAAAACTGTCAGAAAGGGTGAATCGTCAAAAGTCAGCATGATTATCATATCATGTGAATCAGGCCTAATCTGTGTGACACAAATTAAAAGTGTTTCTGCGGAATTAAAACATCTCAAAACAATGATTTTTTTCATCAAAAAATGCAAAAACGTATTTTTTATACAGCTTGAGACTATTTTTTATAGAGACTTCTGTTGTTATTTGCAACTGAAATGACCTGTAGAACTGCTAATAGTTATGATGGAACACCCATGAAATGTAGAATGATGTCAGTGTAATGATTTTAAAACAATTTTTATAAAGTCTGCTAAAAAAAAGCCTGTAAATGTTTTATTGTGACTAGTTGTTTGCTCTTTTGTTTGATCCAAATTAATCTCTGTTTCTCCAAACTGCTGCTGCTCATCCACCATAGGAAATGCAATATTCTTTCAAAATCTTCCCGCAGAATCACCCAATTTCAAAAGATGGGAATCTTCACAAGTGCAGTGGAAGGGTTTCTTACCCGATGTTGCAGTGTGCTGCAGTCAGAACCCAGTACCTGTGAACCAGTGATCCCCCACAGAAGTGTTGCCCACTCAAGGTCTGCAGAGACACAATGTATTTGATGGAGTTTGGCACAGCAGCATAACCTCCTATTATGCGGTTCTGCATGTGCACACGACCTGAAACATAAACAAAAGGTTTCTTTAGCAGTCCTTTAGCACTATTTTGTCTTTTCTTTAGTGTGAACATATGTGTTTGGTAATTTGGTTGCAGAAATCCACCATATTAAAAATCTGTTGAGCTTCCAGCGAGCAAACAGTGGTGACTGAATCGCCCCCCACCTCTACCCCCTTCCTAGCTCTGTGACCTGGTCTATCAGATTGTGGATTTCTGTTAACTGGAAAGCCTCTGTGTAGTGAAGCTGATGCAATACAGCCTGTCTGACTCAGGAGTGTCACCACTTCACTCTGGCTTCTGAAATATTACAACGAGACTCTCCTGCCTGCGTTATGTAACAGCCAAACTATGGCCTCAGGCTACAGAGATATGAGTGGTGCACCATCTCCTGAAAATATCTGAAAAACAGATGAGCTCAAAATTATTCAGTTTATAGTTTACTGGGAAATTTTCTTTCATATTTTTCTGTAGAAAAAAACCTCGGGTTGAAAAATCTTCTTGTTATTCTGGTATTTGGTTTCCTCCACATGTTCTGAATAGGATAAAAGCCTATTGTAAATTTTTTCCTACATTTTAATTGTTCAATATTCAATACAAAACATGTTTATAATGTCCTTTGCATAATTAAAATCAATTCAATTCAAGTTTATTTATATAGCGCCAAATCACGACAAGAATCCTCTCAAGGCACTTCACATAATAAACATTCCAATTCACAGTTCATTAAGCCAATCAGAAATAATGTTTCCTATATAAGGAACCCAGCAAATTGCATCAAGTCACTGACTAGTGTCAGTGACTACACAGCAATCCTCATACTAAGCAAGCATGCGGCGACAGTGGAGAGGAAAACTCCCTTTTAACAGGAAGAAACCTCCAGAGAATCCTGGCTCAGTATGAGCAGCCATCCTCCACGACTCACTGGGGATGGAGAAGACAGAGCACACACACACACACACACACACACACACACACACACACACACACACACACACACACACACACACACACACACACACACACACACACACACACACACAATAATGTGTCTATAGTTCTATTGTTATGTCTTAGTAAATATTCTATTTGGTGAGATAAACTTTATTGTATTTATCCTAGTGGATCTCTAATTAAACGGGTAAACTAGCAGTAACACGTCCAATGTCAAGGAAAGCAAAAAGTTATTATCAGGAGAGGGAGAATGTTTAAGTGGTTAGCAGCAGTGTGCTAGTCGATAGCCCCCTCCATGAGGCCACCACAGCTCAGCAGAACATCATTGTTGCTTCTTCTGGGGAGAAAACACTTAGAGAGAAAATAAAGTTAACAGCTGAAATTGCAGTAAATAATACAGTTAAAGAGCAGATAGTAGAGGAAAGTAGTAGAGTGTGGAAAGTGGTCAGTGTATCCTCCAGCAGTCTAAGCCTATAGCAGCATAACTACAGAGAAAACTCTGGATAATCTCTCCTGTTTAGATGTAGGCATGTTGGAGGCAGGGCAAGGGAGAGCCGTCTTTACCGACTGTACACTCCACCTCCCTCTACTCCCCCACATGTCCTGATTTAGGCTAACATCAGATTTTAACCATAGGCCCTATCAAATAAAAATGTTTTAAGCCTATTCTTAAAAGTAGACTAAGTGTCTGCCTCACGGACTAAGGC
This sequence comes from Nothobranchius furzeri, assembly GCF_043380555.1. Taxonomy (NCBI): domain Eukaryota; kingdom Metazoa; phylum Chordata; class Actinopteri; order Cyprinodontiformes; family Nothobranchiidae; genus Nothobranchius; species Nothobranchius furzeri. Next base: position 52,768,166 of record NC_091743.1, on the reverse strand, counting down.
TGGGAGCTTGTTCCACAGGAGAGAAGCCTGATAACTAAAAGATCTGCCTCCCATCCTAATTTTAGATATTCTGGGAACCACCAGTAAACCTGCAGTCTGAGAGCGAAGTGCTCGGTTAGGAACGTATGGAACAATCAGATCACTGATGTACGATGGAGTTTGATTGTTAAGAGCTTAATATGTGAGAAGGATGATCTTAAAATCTATTCTGAATTTAACAGGTAGCCAATGTAGGGAAGCCAAGACAGGAGAGATATGATCTCTCTTTCTAATTCTCATCAGAACTCTAGCTGCAGCGTTTTGGACAAGCTGAAGACTTTTAACTACATTCTGTGGACTTCCTGAGAGTAATGAATTACAGCAATCCAGTCTTGATGTAATAAATGCATGAACTAGTTTTTCAGCATCACTCCTGGAAAGGATGCTTCTAATCTTAGCAATATTCCGAAGGTGGAAAAAGGAAATCCTACAAACCTGTTTAACCTGGGAATTGAAAGACATGTCCTGATCAAAGATAACACCAAGGTTCCTTACTTTGTTCTCGGAGATTAATGTAATGCCATTCAGGTCAGGCGACTGGCTAAGCAATTTCCTTTGCTGGATTTCTGGTCCAAAGATGAGAACTTCCGTCTTGTCTTGATTTAAAAGCAAAAAGTTTAGTCTCACATGATGCAGTTTCAGCAGTTCTATTTTTGGCAGATTCAGTACCTTCCTGAATGAGCCCTTTAAGTGCTCTGTCACTTTAAGAATATAAGTTGGAGCTGGCCACGTCCATCTAGGGGTTGTATGAAGTAGTCGACTTCACTGCTCTGTAGTGACTTTTTATGCCTGTCATCGACTAGTCGCTGTCACGTGATGATGACCGACAAGATGCAGTCCTCAGAAAAGACAGCTGGTGACGAGCCCCTACGCGTCGGGGGGGGGGGGGGGGGGGGGCTGTGTCAGAGTGTCGGTTCTCTGGCACAGCGGAGTACTGACACCCGCGGTGAAACGGACATTTAACCAAATTGTGACCTTTACCCTTTTGCAATTTAACCTTCCCCTCACCCCGTCCTAACCTTAACCAGCTTGTGCATGCAAAGCTCTGATCGTTGACGAGCTCCAGACATCTGCGTCCTTAGCACGGCCAAAGTAACATTATCAAATTAGGTGTCGCCAATTCAAAAACAAATTTAACACGTGATCGTTCATGTTGGCACATTTCCTTTAATGTTTTCTGTCTTTTGTTTGTGTCTGATGCTTTTCACTGCTGTGGAGCGGGACACATCACCTGTTTTGTCCTCCGGTGATGCACCTCACCGGTGCTGCCGGCGAGCAGCGAGCACTCCGTTGTTTTTGCGGTCGGTAGATCTTTTAGAACTGCAGTTCAAAGGTAACTCATAAGGTGAATATATATGAACCCAGGTAGCAGTTTTTCTTTAGGATTGAGAGGAGATGCAGCAAGATAATTAACAGACAGGACAGAAACATAGTCAAATTAAAACAAGTTAGTTTTTGTACCTGGTGGTTGCAACAAACAGACACTATTGAAGGTAATCAGAAGTGAGGAACAGAAAATGAAATAATTATTTTAATGTTAAGAGCAGCAGGAACTCTGAGAGGCTGCAGGCGCATCAGTGAGTTTGCGGCCACTGCACAGGGGGAGGGGGGAGAGGGCTGAAGCGGAGCAGTATAGATGCAGAAACTACCATTGTTAAAAGAGATGTGATTAACTTTGAAAATGTGGGCGCAATCAAAATTGTGAAAAACTCCAGCGAACCAACAGGCCCTGACCAAACACTGACAGAAAACAGATGGACAGGTTTATAGAAGCAGTAGAGACCCACATAGCAGCATAAAAGGATGCAAAAGTAAAGTTTTGCATGAAATGTCCTTTTTTAAGAACAATTAACAATTTTGTTTCCAGTTATATTTATTACTTTTGAGTTATTTTATAATTAAAATGTTGATTTTTCAGCCTGATGTCACACTTTTGTGTTTAAGATTTAAAATTAATTCAAATAGATATAGCAAAATGTATTGTAATAATTTCCTTTCTTAACAAAAGTCCAACTTGAAACACTTGAGTATTTATTATCTTAGCAAAGAACTGCTTTTGTCAACTAATACATGAAGGGTGTTACATCCCCGACATTTACAATAATACAGTTTGAACCAGTAAGAAATGTTCTACTGTTGCCTCACTTAGCTACTTTATGTTTTATTCATATTCATAGTTGATGAATCATTCAGCGCACACCGTATCTTCATGTACATGTAATCTACTTGTTTACCAGCACCACCTCTAAAGTGTTGAGTAGTGGGTAAAGCTTGATATCGCAATAGACCATGCAGTTGTTGATTTCCATCACCATTCACGTGCACGTTGATCAGAGAACAGTAACAACAATCTTTGCAGCACAATGGTCTACATTTAAATTTGTATTCAAAATAACCGAATACCCCAGGATCTAAAAACAGTGGTGAACGTCCTCTCTGTGCATGCACCCCTTTTCTTGTAGCAGTGCTCCTATTGCATATGCATGGACAATTTGAGTCTGCAGTAAAATGACTCACAGGCTGCAGAAACAAGTGTGTGTGTGCTTTGCATGCTCAAACTCCCAATCATCTAAGTGATCTTATGGAGAGATACCTTTATGAATTGCCACTGGATGAATGCATTTTTTTACTGTCAGTTTCAGTCATTATGGTATAAAGAAGATAATTGAAATAATAGATTTTACTCACTGTGTACTGTTGCTAGATCCAAAAAGACACAACACAAACACAAAAGCAGGTTCAGCAAAATGAGGACATAGAGTCACACCACAGCAGTGTAAGATCCACTGCTGCTTTTCTTCCTGCCAAGTCTGCTCATTCATCCCTTCCTGGCGACAGCGGGAGTCAGTCCCTTCAACCTTTAGCCTCAAATTTCATATTAATATAAAAAAGGAGTTTTAATTTCATTCAACATGCTGCAGCATGACACAGCACTGAAGCAGCGATCAGGACCTGGAGAGAGAAACAAAGTTCACATTCAGAAAGTCACTAATATCAGAACCTCGTCTGTCTGCTAACCCTCCTAACTTGTCGAAAGAAGGCCTCGCATTGTTGCCATGGCAACATGGGGTAACGAGCCTTGCTGGTTCATCTCTACTGTATCTGCACATTCTGTTTCATCATCTAGGATTATCCCTGTTGAAATGGCTTGTGTGTGTGTGTGTGTGTGTGTGTGTGTGTGTGTGTGTGTGTGTGTGTGTGTGTGTGTGTGTGTGTGTGTGTGTGTGTGTGTGAGCGTGTGTGTGTGTGTGCGTGTGTGTGTGTACTGGTTTATACATCAAAGTGAGGACCAAAACATGTTTTGTACCTGCAAAATGAGGACATTGGTAGCAAAGTGAGGACATTTTGCTGGTCCTCACTTTGGAAGCTCTACTGGTTAATTTAAGAGGTACGGTGTGAATTAAGTTTTAAATAACGTTAGAGTTTGGAGTAGACTGGTTAGGGTTAGGCACAATCCAGTCACTAAAATGAATGGAAGTCAATGACGGTCCACACAACGAATGCTAGACTAGAGTGTGTGTGTGTTCACATGAGTAGAGGCTGTGTGTGTGTGTGTGTGTGTGTGTGTGTGTGTGTGTGTGTGTGTGTGTGTGTGTGTGTGTGTGTGTGTGTGTGTGTGTGTGTGTGTGTGTACTGGTTTATAAATCAAAGTGAGGACCAAAGCATGTTTTGTACCTGCAAAATGAGGACATTGGTAGCAAAGTGAGGACATTTTGCTGGTCCTCACTTTGGAAGCTCTACTGGTTAATTTTAGAGGTATGGTGTGAATTAAGCTTTAAATAACGTTAGAGTTTGGAGTAGACTGGTTAGGGTTAGGCACAATCCAGTCACTAAAATGAATGGAAGTCAATGACGGTCCATACAACGAATGCTAGACTAGAATGTGTGTGTGTTCACATGAGTAGAGGCTGTGTGTGTGTGTGTGTGTGTGTGTGTGTGTGTGTGTGTGTGTGTGTGTGTGTGTGTGTGTGTGTGTGTGTGTGTGTGTGTGTGTGTGTGTGAGTGTGTGTCTGTGTGTGTACTGGTTTATACATCAAAGTGAGTACCAAAACATGTTTTGTACCTGCAAAATGAGGACATTGGTAGCAAAGTGAGGACATTTTGCTGGTCCTCACTTTGGAAGCTCTACTGGTTAATTTTAGAGGTATGGTGTGAATTAAGCTTTGAAAATACAGAGAAAAAAATGAAAGGAAAAATAAGTTTGCTTTGGATTGGTGCAACATGAGAACTCCTCCTCTGTATAACGTTGGTCTTTCCTATTTGACATGGATGTCTTCTTTTACTCACTTCTGAAACTATATAGTCTCCTTGTTCAAAATATGAACATTATGACCTCAAAACATTGCTCTTTGTTTTCAAAATATAAGTAGACTGCAGAGGTGTCACGTGAAAACTTGGTTCGCTTGAGCACTTTTACCCAGCATTGTGAAAGTTCTGGATCTGTGGACCGTTTTTCATGAATACAGCCAATGTTCCGTTGAAAAGCATTATTTTATGTTTTTGATTAACTAAATTCAGACAAACATATCAAACCTACCAAATATGTATGAGGAAAGCTTGGAGAAGAAAGAGAATGCATAGTTTTACTAAAAATCTGTTCAAGAGTTGGTTGGAAAAACACCAGCTTCCCACAACATTAATTCTCAGTTAAGGTAACTCTTTGGTCTTCATGCCATGTGTCCACACCTTGAATGGTCTGAAGTCCTGCTAAGGACGAACTAAACATGTTTTAGATGGGTGAAGAAGGACATGTACATCAAGGTGTTTGTAGCCTACATATAATAGCAATGTATACATTTAGCTAAGCCTTTACATGATTCAGTGTTTTGCTAATCTTTATATAAGATACAATTTAAAGTTGTTATAGCAAATCTACAAGCAAGTTATGTTTTGAACACGATCACGGTCATAGAACCCTCACCCCTCTTTCCTGGGTTTGGTGAGACAGCCAGCCAGATGGTCCGAAACGTCTTACTGGCAGAGGTTTGTAGACAAATGTTGGAAAACCATTTTATTGTTTTTAATTATTTTTTTTTTGCATTTATTTATCTTCACAATATATTTATAGCTATACTATGTTAGAATGTTGTTAAGAGCCATGAAAAAATGTTCAGGGTAGTTTGTTTTCCTAAATTGCTGTTGCAGCTTTAAAGACACAGATTGCTACCCTAGAAATCTTGACAGACAGTAGTCAAAGCAAAATGATTTAGGTCTGCATACCGGTCTAGCCATGGTCCACTGGAACCTCAGCAGGCCCGAACATCTTGTGACTTGCAAATCAAAGCACTCTATTGGTTTGTTGGGTGGGATGATGTGATGAAACAGAACAGCTAATAGGTCTTTTCCACCGCCCAAACTGGCATGGAATGAGAAGCTGATGGTTCGTTTAACCCCGCCTGCCGACGTGATGGCCCAAACTGCGATCGAAATGCTCGTCTGAAAATTCCAGACCCATGTAAATCTCTAAAATATAAATATATGAGAACACAACAGGACATGAGAATAATACACGTAAAACAACGTGTTTTAGCTCTGTTTGTTGGCTACAGAAGCACATTTATAAACAGAAATGTGAAGTCGCCATCTTAAGCAAACAGAGCAACAGATTTTTTGTGTGATATGCTTGTCAGCCACTAGATGGTGTCATTGGATAAGAGAAATACTCTGGAAAGAAGCTTTAAATTCAAATGCAGTGCAGAGTTTTTACCTGAAGAGGGCACAACACTGACAGTTTTAGACAGAATATTTAATTCGCTAAGATGCACTAAAGTGCCAAATTATTGTCTGCATATGTCTACAGCATGATCAGACACTCATTTATATAGTTTATCAGCAAAAAAGAAGTTGATTTAGGGGGTGACTTGCTCTTTAAGTTCTTTATTTAGAAAATGGATGTATTTGCTTTGAAAGTGTTTGGCAGACTGCCCCATTGACTGACTCCCATAACGGTGAGTATATGTAGCTGTGATTTGGAGCTACAGGTGTACATAAAAGCAACATCCCACTTCCAGTCGGGGGCTTTCACTGATGGCTGTCTGTACGTGTTGATGCTGATTGTCTGTAATAAAGGCCCCAGCACTGTTTTATAAGAAATCTGGCTCCAACTCCAACTTTTTTTAAAAACCATCTCATCCTCTGCGCAGGCATATACTGTAAACAGTATAGTTTACAGTCTTCACACAGAAAATTCTTGTGTTGAAGATGAGATTAGCAGGAGAGTAGAGTGCACCTATTTGCATCTGCAATGCCACCAATGAGACCAAGTTTGGCGGCGTCATGTGAAAGCTCTATGTAGATGTTTAGTTACGCCTTTATAAAAATCTGGACACAATGGTAGCTATACAACCTATACACTCACCTTCTGGCTGGAAATGTTGTCACTGGAATTAGTTTGTTATCAACACCTTCATCTCCTCATACTTAGACTACTGCAACTCGCTTTTCACTTGCCTGAGCAAAACCTCCCTGAACCATCTGCAGGTGGTTCAGAAGGCCTGTGCTTGGCTTCTGCCCTCCAAACACACCCACATCACTCCGCTTCTCCTCCAGCTTCACTCAAGGGTGTGTCCAGGGGTGGCCTGGGGTAGCACATGCCATCTTTGGAATCTGATTGGCCACCCCACTGAATTCCCATTAAATAGACTCATCAACAAAAAGCTTGGGGTAAAAAATAAAGCATAATCATTGGTGCCACCAATGCACAAAGAAGTGCACTACCTGGGCCACCCCACTTTAAAAGATCTGGGCATGCCACTGACTTCATTGGCTGCCAGTCAACTTCAGGGTTCATTTCAAGATCCTGGTTCTGGTCTATAGGGCCTTACATGGACAAGCACCATCTTACATTGGTGATCTTCTTAGTCCTTACACCCCCAGCGGGTCCCTGAGGTCCAGTGACCAAAGCCTACTGGTTGTGCAGCACCAGGCTAAAGACCAAAGGTGACAGATCATTTGCTGCTGTGGCCCCCAGACTCTGGAACTCTCTCCCCCTGAGCCTGAGATCAGTGGACTCAGTGGTCTCCTTCGAAAAGCAGCTGAAAACTCCCCTGTTCAACCTGGCTTTTGAATGAACTATATCACCACCCTCTTCTTATTCTGCTCTTTCTACTAACTCCACCTTTTCCAGGAACAACTGATTTCCCTGTTTACCTTTCCTTACATTTTTTAATCACAAATTATTTTTCTCATTTTAACCATATAATTAATCTTTATATTTAAAATCCTTTAAATATTTAGCATTTTTTTGTTCTTGTGCAGCACCTTGTGATTTTTATCTTGAGAGGTGCTTTTGTTTTGTGCTGTTTTGTGTTGTATTTGTCTCATCTCTCAGTGATATTTTCCTCTTCTCCCTTTATTGAAAGCTGTTCTTATGTGTATTGTTTAATATCCTTTATCAGACAATTTTATTTGTTTAATTATTATCCAGTCTGGACTGCACACACAGTTTTGTTCAAGCCTCACTGTTTATACCCCCCCACCCCCACCCCCACCCCCCCACCCCCCACCCCCACACACACACGGATGTCTTGGTTTTGTCACAACACCTTTGTATCTGAGGGGAAAGCTGAGCATACTATCACCTTTCACCCTCATGGGTGGAAGGACACCTTGGGGAATGCTGCCTATGGAGGCTGTGAGCTGCAAACCAAACACCTCCACAGCTGCAAACTCTGACTGGAAACAACTTAAAAAACCTGGTGGAAATCTGGGGAGGTGGAGAGGTGAGGACAGTTACACCACACAGTGTGTGTCCAACCCGGATAGATTCTGGTGTAACACTTTTTATTTATTTTTATTTTATTTTATTATGATCCTGAGTCAAGGCATGGGTTGAACCAAAAAGACACCAAGTCTTCTACTCTCGGTGGCTGCAAGTAGCCTTGAATTCCCCCCTGGGGCATAAATAAAATATCTATCTACTTTATAAAAGGATTTAGTGGTTAGCAACTCTTACCATCTGTCCAGTTTTTTAGCGATTCTAAAAAAACAATTCCTTTTGTTTACGCAAAGAATAAATGCTGTCATGTGCAATCCCAGCTCAGATTTCAAAGAGGCACCAGAGGGCAGACATATCTGTACTGGATATAAAACCAACATGTCCAACCAAGATAATCTGTCATTTCTCTGGCTTGTTGGATTTCACGTCTGTAAAGCGTCACTTTGTCTCCAACGCCGGACAATAGGCTGAATGTGAGAACAAAGGCCCCTGGTGTAATGAAAGATAAAGATGCAGAGATTTGTTTTTTCTTCTGGTACTGGGTCAGACTCTCCACTTTCTTAAAGTGACTGACACTTTAATAATGGCGAGGAATAATAAGAGGGACAGGCGAACGTAGTGTATAAAAGAGACCTGAGAGTCCTCAGAGATTTCCTGGTTTATTCGATTGTGTGAGCGTTGGTGGATGCAGGACTTGGTTGGATTGAACTTGACTGTTGATACGGTGAGATTCTTAACATTTAGACAAGATTTAGCTACACCAATGTTATGTTTCGGCTATTTTGACATTTAATTTGTAAACCAGGTAGAAACACGTGTGTTGGTTATGAAAAGAAAATGTGGTGAATGCGCATCACAGAACAAAGTGCAAAATAACGCTTCCTGTTACAGTCCTCTAATTACTAAGTACTTACATGGTACTTACATAGTAAGTTCAAGTGGATTATTGTGTAATTAAAGTGTATAATTGTAATAAAGTGTAATTATTGTGTAAAGCAGTATTTACTGGGAATGATTAATAAAAATAAAAACTAGAATTGAACCTGAGTTACATGGTAGTAACTGTTTAAGAACTCAGAAACAATAATACACTTTAACTTACTATGTAATTACCATGTAAGTACTTAGTAATTAAGGAGACTGCAAAAAAAGCATTACCAAATAGTCACTTTCTTGTACTTGATTTGGATAAAACACAAAATTGTGAGAAAAAAAGTCGTTACTTTAATTGCATAAAGATTAGAGACATTTGAAAACCTCAAACTAAGCTCAATGCACAACAGGAAGCAAAGAGTTTTAGTGTAAAACTTTTCAGAAACCCAAATCTTAGCTTTTACTTTGCTTCTAAGGATTTTGAAAGATAATCTTTAGACTGTGGCTGCCATTTTCAGTCTTTGTTGTGCAGCATGTTGTGTGACGTGCACTTAAAAATGAGGAAAGTGGATAAGTACAGGATAAAGACATGAGTTTGGTCGAAACAAACATCAAATTATTTTTCTTCAGAAATACAAAAAAGAAGACTTAACACAGAACATGCAACTGATCATATATTTGATTTAAAATGTAAGTGTTATATTTTGTATTTACTTAGTTTAATTAAAAAAAATCTAAATGAAAGGTGTCTTTATTCAGCTGTTTTTTGTTCCTGCTTGTTGTGTATCAACCCAAAATCAGAATCGGGTTTATTTGGCCATGTATTTTTAAACGTACAAGGAATTTAGCTTTGGTTGATGTGTTAGCTTTCTAAACGCACAACAAATAAACGGGAATACCTGCCATCATCAAGGAACATACCTTAAAAAAAACACAAAAAACTCACAAAGCATGTTCATCATCATCAGCTTTTGTATTTTGGAGTATTTCTAGGCCTGAAATAATCCTAAATCAGGGTTAATTGGCTAAAATACTAAATTATTTTGGATTACAATGAAAAAGCTGTCAAAGTTCAAACTACAACTTTACCAGATGTCTGAACAAATGTTGCTCTTTTGAAATTTAAAGTGTTTCAGCCAAGTTTAACAGTTCAGAAACAAATTAAAAAGGTTTTTGTTTTTGTACAAACCAGTTGTATTTGTTGCCCTTTGTGACTTAAACCAGCAGCATTTATCTGATCTGTAAAATCACTTCAATGAAATTATTACAGTAAATTAAGTGAAATCTGAAACGATCTGATCTGATCATAATACACCTTTAGATTTCATGCAGAGAATACACAAAAACTGACTTTTTGCCTTGTATTTGTCTTAATTTTTGATGATAGTTGCTATGATGAAACTGGCTGCATCATGCCACTTCTTGCTACTACTGCTGCATGTTGTTGAGCTAACAGGTGAGGCACAATGCTTGGACTAGAAACTTCAACTCATATGAGTTTGACACGTCTTCACATGAAACTTATACAGAAATTGTCCTTTTCTTTGTGTCTTAGGTGACAATACAGACAGAATCATCGGAGGCTATGTGGTTCCCTCTCACAGCATTAAGTATCAAGCTTCCCTCTTATTCAGTAACTCCCTCTACTGTGGAGGAATCCTCATCCAACCCCAGTGGGTGATGTCTGCTGCCCACTGCTGGAAGCCGTAAGTCACTGCAGTTTGTAACCTTTACAGGCCAAGAGTCTTTTTCCCTTCAGTCCACCTAAATGAAGCCTATTTAGAGCTGCAACGGTTCCAGGACCTATTGAAAAGAGACTATTCATAATTTTTGATGAATATCTATGGAAAAGGATCAGGGCCACTGACAAAAAAAGTTCTATTTAGTCTCAGATTTCTGAAAAAAATGTGAGAATTCTGAGGAATGGGTCAGAACCATCAACATATAAATATGGTCAGAACTGAGATTATGGTTGGGATTCAAACTTTATTTTCAGAAATCTTGCTTTTTTTCTGTCTTCCATAAATATTTATTTTAGAAGATTTGTCTTTATTTTTGAAAAAAAAAAAACATTATTATTAAGTTTTAAAATGAAAGAAAATATGGAAAAAATATACAAAGATATATATTTTGTATATATATATATATATATATATATATATATATATATATATATATATATATATATATATATATATATATTACTGGTACTTTTATAGTTACTTTGAAATTACTCCATGAAATAAACTGCTGCTTAAACCTGCATTTTTTATGATGTCAATCTATAATAACATCAGTTTTTTTTAATTTCTAATTAAAATGACTGGAGACGAAGTTCACTGAGAAACCGTACTTATTCTTTTTGAAGTACAATCAGTCCATTTGAGTTTAGCATGCAGGCTGATTGTGAAAATTGTTTTCTACCCCTATTTCCTATTGAAAACGCTTGGTTCACAAAAAGCCAGACAGATTAATGTCTCACTGTAAATTAGCATTCGTGGACTCACCCATTATGACTTGCAACCGGGGATGGCTGTGTTGGTTTAGGTTCCAGGAAACAGCAGAGCACGTCGGCTAGTAGACCAACTATTAGCATTAGCAGTTCCATAGCAAGGCAGATACAATTTGGAGTATTTTTATCTGATGGCTTCATCTAGTGGTTGAGAAATATATTGCAACTTAATATGGTACTATCACTCCCATATTTACAGTGGAAAACAATACCCCTGTTCGTGAAAGTGCACCTATAGCTGGCAAACATAACTAAAAGTTCCCATTAGTCATCATCACACACTGGTGAAGTTACATCTCTGCATTTGGCCCACCCCCATGGGGCGCGATGAGCTATAGCTAAGGCTGTGCTCGGGAACTATTTGGTGGTTTAAACCCCCGATCCAACCTCTTAAAGCTGAGTTTCAATTGGAAGCATTGGGTCCTATTTTTAAAGTCTTTGTAATGAGCCAACCAGGGTTTGACCCCAATCTCCCAGTCCCAGTTGTGTTATTTATGGAAATAAAACATCAACGTTGCATTTTTTTACCCAAGAAAGAAGAGAGAATGAGTCATGTTGCTGTTAGCCAAACAGAGGCAAAATAATCAGAGGCTGGTGATACTCTTGTTGAGTTTCGTTAATATCTTGAATATCAACAAAAAAATCCCATGGCCCCTGATCTAAAGTGTTGCAAATATGATTGTTTTGTCTTTATTGAGTTTTATGTAACAGAAACAGTCAATGGTCACTAAACAAAGCTTAAACATCCAAGGATATTAAATGCTGTTGCTTATTTGTAGGAGTTACTTGGTAAAAGTGGTCCTGGGTGACCAAAACCTCATGTCGTCGGATGGATATGAGCAAATATTCAACGTCTTATTTATCATCAAACATCCTGATTACAACTTATGGATGCTTGACAATGACATCATGCTCCTGAAGGTAAGAAGTAATTATGAGAACATGCATGATTCTGGATGAGCATTTAGGTTTTCTGTTGCAAACCAGCACAGAGAAACACAGAAGCTTTTTACTTGAAGATGTCTGATGTGTGCTCTGTGTGTTTGTGTGGGTCAGCTGGACCGCCCGGCTACCATCAATGCTGCTGTGGACGTGGCTGTTTTGCCGGATGTGGACGCACCCCCTTTACCAAACCTGTCTACATGCACCGTCAGTGGTTGGGGGGTGACTTGGGTCTTTGGCTACACTCTGTCCAGTGACCTGATGGCGGTAGATGTGGTTTACTTTGCAGACTGTTGGCAGTTCTACTACTTCAGAGCCACATCCAACATGATCTGTGCTGGTTCTTATAATGGAGGGAAAGATTCGTGTCAGGTGAGCCACAAAGTACACCTGAGTTTGCTGGAGACATTTTGTCTAATTTAGGCTCATAATCTAATGTAAACCAAGAAGAGTTTGGTTGTAGGAAATTTTAAAAAATCTAATTTTATGTAAGATCATAACAAAACTTTTGTGTTGCTCCTGTCCAGGGAGATTCAGGGGGACCTCTTGTCTGTAATGGTAAACTTGAAGGCATCGTATCCTGGGGCATCGGTTGCGGCTATTCTTTCTACCCTGGTGTCTACACGAAGGTCAGAAACTACCTCTCGTGGATCAGCTTGACCACCAAGAATAACTAATACCCAAACGGCTCACAGAGGGGATACTTTCATAAACCTTTACATGGATCCTGAAGAACTGAATACCACCATGAGTGATTGTTTTTATCACTTAGGGTCGCTTTAAGATTTTATTTACAAAGATTGAAAACACTCTGCTGCACATTAGAAATTTCATAGCTTTTAATATTTCACATGTGGAAACTATATCTGAGCTTAATAACTACTCAGAATAGTATTCAAACATAAACTAAATTTGTTCTGCTTGTTGCATTAAATGCATTGTGATTAAGCTGTTTTCAGACCCAATTTCTGGATGTCAGATTCTGTCAAGGCTGTTTGTTTTTTTTCTCTTGAAGAATTTTTTTTCACTTGACAAAAAATTAAATGAGACTTGAAAATAAAGATTCGTATTTTCTCACACTGATTATTTTGTTTTGGATTATTAAAGAGACAATATGTAGTTTTTTATCATTAATCTCTGGAAATATCCATCGAAATGTTGTTCAAAAAGAATAAAATGACGTCCAGATGTTGAAAAACATTGGAGGCTTTGTAACATATAACTATAAAAATCTGGTCTAAATTGCAGTCTTTGGAGGACGCCATAGACACCATGTTTCCTTCTGGCTGGCTCGGGGTCCTGCGCCTGTCGATGACATCACACTAGATGATTGGCTGGACGTACGACTTACAGGAGTTTTGTTAGTTTATTTAAACTAGCAACAGTCATGGCGATATGGTATAAAACTACCCTGAAATGTGTGTCTGTACTGCCCCCCAGTGCCAGAAAACTACACACTGCCACTTTAAGCTCTCGCTGAAAAGTTAAAATATTAATAATCATTGAACAAAATTGTTTGCCACTGTTTTCATTGATTGATTGATTGACACTTTAGTGTTTGAACTTATCTTTACATTCAGTAATGGCCAAGTGCATTGACGGACTAGCCATTGGGAGCATAGGGACATGTCCCAGTCCCCACCTGGACAAGTGTATCTCTTGCCCTCTAAATTTTGACACATTTGTTACAAATTTGATGAAAATAAAACCTTTTAGGTTCTTTAGTGGAAGATATCACGATCATAATTCAGTATATTAAATAAGTTAATTATGACTTTGTTATAAACAAAAAAACATTTATTTTATTTTAATAAGACAAAAGTTGTGCTTTTAAGAATGTTTTGTCATACCTGCTGAGATTTTTGACTGAAGGCTTCAGTCTAGCTCAAAACTAATTTCTGCTGTTGTGTCATTTATCAGCTGGTCTGGGGACGCGGTTTGGTAGCGCTCCCCCAGAAGACCTGGCCCAAGTGGCTGGGGAGAGGGAAGTCCGGGCCTCTCTGCTTAGGCCGTTGCCCCCATGACCCGACTCTGGATAAGCGGAAGAAAATGGATGGATGGATGAAACTTGTTGAACATGTTTTGCATCGACCATAAAATTATTATAACTTAAGAAAAAAACAAATAATTTGGTAACACTCCAATATCCTGAGATCCGGACCAATGCTTGAACAATGTTTCCAGCTATAAGTAACTGGCTTTAAGAGGTTTTCAATGTTTTCCATAGATTCAAGAAGTGTTGTTTTTCTACGGCAAACTGCCTTAAAAACTCAACAACAAAAGCATTGACGCCACTGCAGAACCCTTTGCTTTGATATGTACGTATCGTGTGGGTTCGCTCTTCATCTGGGCTACAATAAAGTTAATGCAGGAATAAATAAAATAAAGACAAGATAAAAAGTATCTGGTTTAGAGGTGAGTAGCTGTACCCCCCAGCACCAATGCAACACTGTTTACCGCTGTCAAGTACATCACACCTTTCTTTTAAAATCCATATAAAAATCTGTCCTCTTCCTTTGGACAGGGTTAGGGTAATTATGGTAAGTTTACTCCCTGGTGAATGATTGGCTGACTGTGTCCTCACCCCTTTCACCCCTCGGTCCCATTCACATTTAAAGCTGAGCCACAATGAGCTCATTCAGTCAAAATCAGGTCTACAAAACGCCAAGAGCCACTATGGATGGAGTCAACTCCCGACGGGACATCACTGTTGTCAGTCGCTCCAGGGACCTGAGCCAAGAAATGGTTAAAAAACTGATTCATCAGTCGCAGGAGGTAAAGACGCAATCTTACTGCCCTTACAGCAAATTCCGGGTGGGAGCTGCTGTCATGACCCTCGACAACTGTGTGTTTACAGGTGAGCTATGCAAAATGTTGGTAATTTCCTCTTTAAGCCCATGCTTTTCTATTATATTTAGTATAAAAAAATTTAAATAATGTGTCTGAGTCAAAGCCTTCTAGGAGACATAACAGAATTCAATATTAAAACAACACAATAGTGCATCCGTTTGCTCTGATCTTCATACTGCTGGATCATGTTAATGATTACCCATCAGGTCAAATGTCTAAACTTGAGAAAAGCTCTGGAGTAAAAGGCCAACGTTCTCCACACCCAGTAAGTACAGTCGGCATGTGCACAAACAGAAGTCGGAGACACGGTGCTCCTGTCAGCATCACTGGACAAGTCACCTGTCCTGTCACGTGGGGGAGGTACGGGGCGATGACTGGAAAACTGCTGCAAGTCCAAAGACCCCTCTGACTATTTGAACAGGCCAGCAGAAGTAAACACTGTTCCAGAAGGTAAATGCCCCTCATAAGTTAAGTCACCCCATGTCTTTGTGTGTCTCTCTAGGGTGCAATGTAGAGAACGCGTGCTACACTTTGGGACTGTGTGCTGAAAGGAACGCCATCTCGAAGGCCGTGTCAGAAGGATACAGGAGTTTCAAGGCCATTGCAATCGCCAGGTAAATGTACATTGTATTGCTTCATGTTGCATTTATTTTCACCTCAAGAATAACGTAACAGTTTACAGTAAGGGTCCCTCTATTAACGTTACTGCATTATGAAGCACTAATAAACAAATAATCCCTTTATTAAAGGGATACTATGCACATTTTTCATATTTTTAAATAATTGCCTTGAGCCAGTTCGTGCTTAAATAACTATTTACAGGGTTAATGGAATGTCACTCAGACCCCACCGCCCCCTCTGGCCAGAATATCACACTTGCAACTTCAGAGTTGCTGGTCTGTCCCTGCTGGGGGGAGGGGGGTTGAGTGGAGTGGAGCAGACATGGTGGAGCGGTCTGCTTCCAGCACGTTCCCTGCATGTTACTGATGGTGAACACAGCTGATTTGTTTGATTTAGTGATAAACCGCTCCTCTAGAAGATAATGAAGACGGAGGAGACGCTACAGCAGTAAGATTAAGGTGTTTAAAAGATGAATGCACGAGGAGATAAGTTTCATTTTCGGTTTAACTACAGTAAATTAAAAACGGACACTAGGGGGTGCTAAAAGCATGCACAACTACCTAGTGTCACTACCGTTGTAAAGGTTAGGACAAATGGCTGAGTGGGCAGAGGGTCTGCTAAGCAATGCATTACATTAATATGGTTAAGCAGTTTTTAATACCCTTATTTATTAATGCTTGATATTGCACAAAGTACTGTAAAAAATTACCAAATTATTCATAAAAGCCAAACAATTGAGTTTCATTTTTCTTGTAAATTCCTCCAAACCCCATTTGCTTTCTGCTACGTTTTCCAACTTTCTGTTTTTTGCAGTGACTTATGCGACCAGTTCATCTCTCCATGTGGGGGCTGCAGACAGTTCATGAGAGAGGTCTGAGCTCCTTGTTCCATTTGCAGAGTTTAAATGAGTCACTAAAGCAGCACGCATACTAATCAGCACTAGCAGGAGTAAAGCACTAGCCAAAGCTGGTTCCTTTTTGTGAAATGTGAAGTTTTTGTTTTTTTGACCTACAGTTTGGGTCCAATTGGGACGTTTACCTGTCCAAGCCTGATGGATCGTATCAAAAGCGGACGGTGGACGAGCTGCTGCCCCTCTCGTTTGGCCCTGAGGATCTATCCATGAACAAAGTGTTTAGCTGAACATGCTGTAGTGATACAGCATGCTTCATATGTGTTTAGCAGCAGTTATATTTATGGTGAGAAGTTTGTTCTCATGCCGTCTCTAAATTATATTTAAATCAACTGCGAGAGGGAAAAATATTATTGATGCAATGATTTCATGTCTACTTCCTCAGTAGCATTAAATGCACAACTTATGTTGGTAAAAATATTTATTGGTTTAAAGAAGCATGACAGAAACGAATGGTCACACATTTTAATAAATAGTTTTTAAATGGAGTCACGCTTCATTCCTTATTGAGAAATGAACACAGTTTCAGTTCAAAGGACAAACAAAAGAAGAACATATTTTGTATCAGTGTACTGCAAATGTTTCTATTTGAAGAGACAAAAAGAAGAGCCATGTAAGCTGCCAGTGCAAAGTGACAAAATTAATTCATGAGTTATTTTAAGTCTACCTATCATGCGTAAACATTCAGAGGCTAAAGATTAGAAGACATATTGTTTCTCTTGGATTCAGAGCTGTGGGGGGGGATATCAGGTAAATCGGATTTTTCTGGCTAAATTGTTCATCAAAAGGAGAGAAAGCACTAAAGTCAAACTCTAGATTGTTATTTCCAGGCTTTAAGTACAAGTAGCAGTGCAAAAAAATTGCATCCGTTTTTTGCTGAGTGACAACTTAATTAGTAAACGAGACACAGAACAGTTAATGTTTAATAGCTTGATTTCATTGTCATACCTGTTTAAATGTGGCACAAATCAGTGTTTCTATCTCCAAAAGACTGAATAATTCATGTCTACAGCTAAAGAAGTAATAAGAAATCAAGCTAGTACAGATGTTTGTAATTTAACAGTGACTGAGATTCATAAAGAAGAATTACAAGAACATACGTGCACGCTCCCACCACCGTGCACAGCCAGAAACCTCGTAAGAGTTTAGCTGGATCACCGGGGCTGTGGCGAACGCCTGTGTTGTGTTTTGATGCACGCTGTCTGAAGGTGGATGTGATAAAGCAGTACGATAATTAGCATTTTGTACTCATAACACTCCTCCACAAGGTGTTGCTGCTCGCTCACACCATCAGTGTCAACCTACAATTAAAAAGCAGAACTTAAACAGTTAAGTGTGAACCACAACACTGCTCTGCAGACATCGTTCAAACGTATCTAACCAGGAATTAAAGCCACAAGGCCGAGTTGTTCTTCCTGATTTCAGCTCTCTGTGGAAGAGTTGTCATCGAGCGTGGGCCATGCAGAGACGTGCAACCTGGGCAATGTCCCCTCCATCAGTCTCTCCATCCACATTCCCAGTTTGTCCAGCTTGTGGTGGACTTCTATGCTAGTAGCTCTACTTGAACCTCTTTTGGGTTTGGCCCCATCCTCTCTGGAATGAGACCGGGATCGAGAGTGGGAGCTAGATCTGGACCTGGAACGAGACTTTCTCCTGCTGTCGGAAGAAACCGAGCTCTCGGACGACGAGTTGTTGGGATCGTCGCCTGTGAAGACGGGCCTGAAGAGGCAAAAGTACTTCTTGTAGCCATTGAGAGCCAGGACGTGTCCGGAGTAGTCTGAGGACTCTTCATCATCAAGGCTCTCACTCTGCCCAACATAACAGGCTGAGCGCAGGAGCGAAGGCATCCACTCACGGTGCTTGTCAGCATTGAGGAAGGAGAAGTGCAGAGTCTCAGTGCTAAGGGAAGTGGAAAAATTTAACATTTTAATAGATCAAAAGAGCACAATCTTAATAATAGACCTCTTGAATAACTTACCCCGAGAAAGAGAAAACCTCCTTGGCAAATTTCCTGAGCAATGCGTTTTTGCAGATATTAGTGAGCACCAGGACGACATTGATGTGGCCCGGTCTCAGTTTTACCAGGTTACTGATGTAAGTGATGTCTGTTAGCTCCGTCACTTCCACAAAGTCCTTCTTTGGAGGACGGCTGCATGGATCAAAGGAGAGGAAAAAGAATGGAAGGAAGGTTAAAGGGGGAAGAACCTGTCTGCTCTAGGCTTGGGCGGTACTACAGTAATACCGTATACAACTGGTGTGTAAATATAGCAATGGTATCAGCGTCTATACCATCATGCAAAAACAGCAGTGCACTTAGGAGACAAGGATTCATATAAAAAAGTAATTTCATGTGTAAAAATGATGTGTGGTTGAATTTTCATTTTTACTTAAATATGTTTTGGCCGACTTTTGGAGATGTTCCTTAAATATTATGAACATGACATCGTCATGTGACTGCGCAGAGGAAAGAGAGATGCACCTTAAGAGAGTGGGAGAAAGATGGCAGGTCGCAGTGTGTAAAATAAAAAAAACACACAACTTCTGCAGTTTGGAAGTATTTTGGGTTCCAAACAAACGATAAAGGAGAGCTGGTGTTCCGACAATCTGTGTTTTTCCCGGTCAACGAGTGTTCCCCGTGCAATAAAAAGGTGATGCAGGTCCCGTCGGCACTGCAACGAAATGCCCCAGAGTAGGGCTGGGCGATATATTAAAAATGTATCGTTATCGAAATTTCTCACTCTAATCTAGATCGTTTTCCCCACTTCAACAAATTCAATATTTAGAAAAATAAAAAGATGCAAGTTGGCCACGTTCATGTTACTTTAAGAAGCTGTACCACCTCGAGTCACATGACAACACAGCCCCATCTAGAGGACAACTTTAGTTTTTATGCATACAAGTAGTTATCGTCCATTTATCGTTATCGGGGTGAACTCCTCGATATATGGTGATATTGACTTTGGGCCATTTCGCCCAGCCCTACCCCGCAGCTGAAACAACAGCCTGTTCGGGGCCCGTTATTCGAGGAGACAACAAATCTTTTTTTTGGTTAAAACATGCTGCTAGTCTCTTCCACAGATGTCGTGACTGGCCCGCAAGCCACAAGCTCACCAGTGGGTTTTCAGCACCATGGGCAAAGCGGTCGGTCCATAACATGCAACGTTAAAGCAAGAAAAGTAAAAATGCTGGTTTTTCTGGCAAAAAAAATCTGTTTTATAAGTTGCAGGCTTTTTATAATAAAAGTTGCTAATATCATGTTATTTTTTCGGTATTTGGGATTCAGGTACTGAACGGTGGAGGTCAAAGCCAACAGTTTGGTAGTGCCACTTGAGTCTTACTTTATCATTTTTAATTAGTCACGGTAATACCGTACAGCGATAAAATATGGAGGAAGTTTAGCCGAAGTAAAACATGGATACCGCCCAAGCCTAGTCTGTACTTTATGCATTCTGTATATGCTGGAAGGAAAATCTATAAATGATATAATAAATAAAACTCTACTTATTTCATGAGGAATTTGAATAAAGATGCTCAGACAACTAAAGTTCGATTTCAGTACAAGCAGTAATTTTATCCAATAGATTGGTGAGATTCGTCCTGTGAAGCAGCTGATATCTGATCGATCTCCAAAGACGTGACGCAAAACTCAAAACCCCAACAGCAAAGAGCTCTGAGTGAAGCAGCCATTTAGAAATCAGGAGGATTCGTTTTAGCGTTCAGTCTAAACAACGAGAGTTTGATTATTTTACAAGGTTTTGGAAGTTTTATGTGAGAAAATCAAACTTCTTCAAGTTTAAAGCATTTAGTTTGGCTGTTCTTCGTTTGGATAAATAACAAACATTAGTTGTGACAGTACACCTGTAAATAAATGCCCTCTTCTGGAAAGTTCAAAAGACATCAAATGATTTTAACAATACCTTGAGGTACTTGCTCTGCTGGCTGCATCATCCTCAGTTTGTGTGCTGGGTTGCTCCTTTCGTTTGGATTTGTGAGGTTTGCTCTCGCCCGGCTCACTAAAAAATACCACAAACGGTAAACTCGCTTTCATGAAAATTTTGATTCTCCTTAGCATTTCAGAAAAATCCATTACAATGATTAAAAGCCAAAAATAAGTTTTAAATAAAGTAGTTTGTGAGGAACCTTTCAGTTATTTAGAATTAAAATCCTCCCACCTGAAAGCCTGGATGATAACGGTGCCAAAAAGAATAAAGAGAGCCGAGAACACCAAGGACAGAAGGGGCATAATCTCTCGCCTTAAAGAAACAATAAAAACATGGTTACAGCAATAAAAACAGAGAAAAATAAACACCATGACCTGTTCATATTTTAGGTTTACTTTGACTTTTTCAGAGGTGCATCCAGTTAAGAGTCCTCACTAAGCACCAGGTACACACTTACACGGAGCATGACTCAGCTCCTTATCTGACGTTACAAAACTTTCTGAGTATCGTCTTACCAGTCTGAGTAGAGGACGCCATCATAAGTTTGAAGGATGTAATCATAAGCTGCGTTCATCCACTGAACAATAAAAATCTGGAAAGAAGATGGAAAGAGAGGATTACATTGAATCAAAGAATGAGCAGGTCGTCTGACATGGGTGTTGGACGTACCGGAGCCATCTCGTTGTTGAGTTCTGGTAACGTTGCATCTAAGGTCAGATAGCTGGGGTCTTTCTGAAGGAGCTCCAGCTGTTGGTGGAGGTGATGTTTGTCCTCCTCACTGCCGTTCCAGCCTCTGCTCACAGAGCGGTACATGACCCTACCCGCTAGGCTCCTCCTCTCCAGAACCACCACCTGTCAGAGAGATTACACAGCACTTTTACTGGAAACCGAGGCGCTGCAGAACCTTAGAAAGCACACAGTCGTAATCTGAAACAACAAATCTGATACAACTTCCAGTTTGGTATTTTGTGAAAAGGCAAGGGCAGTGAGAATCAAAGTTCGGGTTATCCTTGATGTTTTCTTTACCTTACAGTCAGAAACAAGAATGAACGCTGAGCGTTCCGACTGCTGACCTGAGCTGAAGCGACAGCCTGGTTGTGCAGAAGCGCCCGACAAAGAGGTTGCTGTTGACGCTGGTAGACGTACGCAAACCTTAGCACGTCTTTTTTGTTAGCGGAGGCAAAGTCCAAGAAGGCCTTATTGCCTGAAAGGAAAGCTTCATCCTCCCCGGTGATGAGCAGCACACAGTACCTAAAAACCATTCACAATAAGGTGACCCGCTACGTAACCTAGATAAACTTCAATTCTTGTAACACAAATGAAAATGTCTCACTTCCTTCGCCGATGGAACTGCTTGACAGGACACAGCTCATTAAAAAGCTGCTGGCTGACCAACCGTGGCACCTGCAGGAACTTGTTGTTGGAGACAAACTCGTCCATGAGCTGCCTCTTCATCCCTCTAGCCTGAAACAGGGTGAGAGACGTTTGGCTATGGTTTCCTTTCTGTTGCAACGGCAGACATTCACATCCAGGACTTAGTCTGCAGGTTGAATGGAGTGTACCTGGATGATGTCAACGGGCTTCTCTGTGTGCTCCTTAAAAAGCAGCATGGTGGGAGCGTAGGTGTTTAAGTTGAACTGCTGAAGTAGTTTAGGGTTGTGCGAGGCTCCCTGATCCACGTAGCCAAAGCGCACGTAGTCTCTGAAGGTAAAGGCTGTCAGCTGGAAGGAGGAAAACACAAAATAGGATCATTAAAAAGGAAGAGAGTAGACTTTATAGTCAAAACTGTGCACCGGAAACAGAAAGCGTTTGGAAAATATGAACAATTCTTCATTGAATTAGCAACAAAAGAGTTTGTGCACATTTTTACTACATAACAAGGATCAGGTCTAACACGAAAAATTAGCCAAAAAATATTGGCAAAAGGTTAGCTGTGAAAAAAAAAACATGGCAATCAAAGACAATATGTGAATTCTGACGGAAACATAAACTTATTGGATTTAAGCTGCAGGAAATAAAACTGCTGACTCACTCATCCCAGAAGTCATTGTGATGAAGTCTAAACAAACCCCAGAGGCACAGAAAAAGTCAATATAATAGGAATCGTCTCATTACCATCAGCCTTACTTGACTGTTTTCTCATGCTGGGTGTCTGTGTCACGATTACTGAGCACACTTTATTAGCTAGTTTATTAGATTCACAATGCACAATGTGGTTTGTTCATATTAAAGCTTTCAGAGCAGTTTTTGGCAGCTTTACCTTGTAGAGTAGAGAAACAACAGGAACTTGGTCAAACAGGAGAACACGGGGCTTATTTTCTGAATGCCAACCGTCAAGAAAAGCCAGGTAGTTATTATCATTGATCTGGAAAAACAACAGAAAATAGTTCAAATATCCATATGCTTCTGTTTCATGAAAATACCACACCTGATGGTCTTAACCGTACTTAAACTAAGAAATGAAAGCTGTCCTGCAGAAATAAGGTTAAAGATGAGGTATGAGATGTTTTTCTGGAGCATTTTTACCATATTACTAGAAATGCTCTTCACATACTGAAGGCAACCAATAAAATAAAAGTTTTTATTTTTTTATTTTAATGGGCTCTGAAATTCTCTTGTTAACGGTTAGGTGACGGACCTGTTGTCGTTGAACGCAGCCTCTCCTCTGTTGGCTGGCAGAGCCGTCTGTCAACAAGTTTGTTCCCTTGAGTTTGCTGCCAACGCATTTGTTGTGTGTGTGTGAAGAGTTGACGGAAAGGACAAAATGAGTCTGAGGAAATTCAGGTTTGAGTTCTGGAACTTTTGACTAGAGGCTGGCCGGTACATTCAATTTTATCTATAATGCTGAAATTATTTTTGAAAGCAGATAAAAACAAATAAAAATAATCAGGCACTTGTGTGGCCAACTGCCGCCACTACTAGGCTGAAGGAAGGACCCGAAGGACCCCAACACACTGTGGGACAGCCCACTCAACAGTGCTGTGCTCCAGGTCACTTTGTGTTGAAAAAACCGATAATAAATGGTAATAAAACAATGTAAGTAAAAGGAAGGTTCTAGCTTTGAACCTTCCTTTTACTTACATTGTTTTATGCTAAGCTAAAGCAAAACTTTCTGCTTCCAGATCAGGAGAATGACTGAGATTGTTAGCTACACTTATCTAACTCTGGGAAATCTAACAACAGACAAAATTTTACTTCTGAGTGGAATATCCCCTTAAGTTTGGTGTTTAATGTTTGAACTATTTTTATGTATAGTTTAGATTTTATTTTTTACTACAATGTGGTAATAATGGGGTTAGGTCTAGGGTAATGTAGGGAACGCCTTAAAAAAGGAGGTTGGACTTTTGAATTGTGTATTTGCAAAAAGTGGCTTGCTTGAATGGCAAGTAAAAGATCTTCTACTGCGCCTTTAAGGCAAAAATCAACTACTTCATGTAGTGTGTGTGAGCTCTAGTTACCCTCTCCACCAAGTTTTGAGGCAGCAGTGCTTCTAGAAACTGTTGCAGGTGTTCTCGAACCACAGCCTGGTGGAAGAAGGTTATCCTGCCATTCGCCAGCCCGATGATGGAGGGCGCACGATAAGCTCCCAGCTGATTGGCTAGACGGCGCTCATAGCCCAGATCGACAATGCCAAAACCCACACCTAGTTTAATGTCAACAAAGGTCAGAATGAGAGAAACAAAAAGGAAAAGATACAGAACTGTGTGATTGGAACACCTCACAGTGAACATGAGAACGTGACTCAAAGTGGTACAGCTTCTTAAAGGGACATTATGGAAGTTTGACTGCCAAAAAAGTATAGAAATAATAAATTTCTTCTTCATACATTCTCCTGCAATGCCCTGGTCCTGTAGAATGAGCCCTGGCATTTTTACTGTGATTGCCTGTTTTTCTGTAAAATCACAGAAAAAGAGAGCTGCTCGGGTCGAGCAGGCTGCTTCATGCGCGTTCACGCTCAGGCATAGCCCGTACCATTTGCTATCCGTAGCTTTAGCTGCAGAGAGAGAGGTAGAGCTAACTCAGCTACTTTGTTGCTGTTCCTAACGCCTAGTGGTGAACCTAGCTACATTTCTGAGGACCCTTAGCTACTTTCTTCTAGATATTTCCTGCAAATTAGCAACAAAATAGCCATTTTCGCTCCGAAGCGTTCTTTGAACGTTGTTTTAGCTGTCATCAAGGATATAAAAGCTACAGATACCAGAAACATCAGTGGTGGTTTAGCTCATCTAGTTAGACGTTGGACTCTCGTGCAGGAAACCTGGGTTTGATTCTGGGTGAGAACACAGTTTTTGTAGAGTTTCTTTGTTACATTAATGGTATATTTTTTTACAGTAAGATGCCCAAATTTTTATTTGAGACTTGCCGAACGGCATTGAATTCACAGATAAAAAAGATGTGGGTTAGGGTTGTCACGATACTAAAATTTCAAACTCGATTCGATACTGGGAAGAAGAAAAAACTCGATACTCAATTTTGATACTATTTAAAAACACCAATTTATTGAACAAGTTTATTCAAAAAATAGCATTCCTCAGTTTATATTGCAAAAATTAAATGTTAAGAATTAAGTGTAAAAAGTGCTTAAACCTTTCAAGTATCAGCATTTTTTAAAACGTGCATACAAAACTGGCGAAAGTTAACACTTAAAATCATGAATTGTCTCACTATATATATACTATTTGCAGAGTGATGTTTTGCTGCTTAAACTCTGTTTAAGGAGCATTTTTGTCATAAGCTGTAATGCCATATGTTTTGTTCTGTACTTTTGAACAACTCTGTTGGTCAATAAAGGGAGAAAACGAATTTCTCCACATTAGGACAAAGGTACATCTAATCTTAATAAAAACAGATTGGCGCACGGCAGTGACGTCATTAAAAACACTGGTTAGATTAGCCGCGGCTAGTCTGTTCACGCCTAGAAATCCCAGACCCGCTCCAAACAAACAGGGGAATCATGTTAATGATTCCTAACAAAACCTTTCGACATTGAGATGTTTTGGCGCAGATAATGTCTTCTTTTGAGGCTGCACCATGGGTGCCCGTCCGCACCCGTTAAGGAGTGTGCACGTACAGCATGCTCGCCTCGTGCACGAGCCTCCTACTGAAGCTGCCGTTACGCTTTTGGCCAGAGGGGGCAATCGCGAGCATAAAAATTCAAAACTCCATAAAGTCCCTTTAAAGGGACATGAGTGTTGCTTACCTACACACATCTTTTCATTTTTTTTATTATCTTATGTATTGACATGAGAAAAATGATCTCAATAAGAGTCAGAAATTTAGATAACGATAAATTTTCGATTTATTGCCCAGCCCTATCCTGGTTTGAGTTCTTTGTGGAGATAAAACATCAATGTTGCAAAGCAAACGGAGTCAGTGGGAGTGTTGCGTTGCTGTTATCCAATCCGAGACGAGATGTCCAACTATCAGGAAATAAAACTCCAGATCCTGTAGTCTAAAGCTCTCCTCTGATGTGGCTTACTTCTACTTCCTGAAACATAAAAGAGGACTTCCAATGCAAAAATCTCACCCAGGGGTTCCAGCTCCTGCACCGTCTCCTTCCACACAGGCTCAATGTGCATACATTCAAAGCACCACTCAGAAGTCACTTTGATCAAGTATGGCCTCTTGTAGCTGTCTGGGAGTACATCACTGTTAAACTGTGCATGGTGAAGCATGTACTTGCTGTCTGCAAACTCCCTGGACCTGGAAAGGGGTTGGAGAAAAAAAAGCTGTGTGTTTTTAAAGATCGATGTAAATGATGCCCCCCTAAAAAATTGTCTGCACCCCCCACCCCACCCACTCAATTCTAATTCAGCGTTGCCTCCTGCCTTTTGTTGGCTTAGAAGAAAATGCTCTCTGAAACATAAGAGTACCTGGGGAAATGGAAAAAGGACTCGTCAAAGTAGAAGCTGTTGTGGAATTTGCGGAAACCGTGATGTTGTGACTGGCCAAAGGGTTGGTTTTCATCCATCTGCCCATAGCGATCATAGTTGGACCTTCGCTCCTCATTAGACAGAATCTGGTGTGTCAAACAGAAGGAAAACCAAAAGTGAGAACAAAAAAATTCCTGTAAACAATAAAGAAGAAAGTGAAACAGACTAAAATGAAGAAAGAGGAGCTTAAACTACCAGGTGCAAACATGTGACAAAGTCTTCTCACTCACCTCGTATGATTTAGAAATCTTGATAAACATGTCTTCAGCTTTAGGGTCTTTATTCTTGTCTGGATGCCTAGAAAGTCCAACAATGGCATCATAAATCACAGCATTTACGTAAGGTTAAGGAAGTGGTCCTGATTTGACATTTTAGGACAGCTTAGTTTAGCTTGGCACGGTTTAAATCACAGGATCCCTACTGTAAAGAGGACTGGTCTGAGTCTTTACATTATTATGTCACTCACCATTCTCTGGCGAGGTTCTTGTATGCCCGTTTTATTTCTGCCTGACTGGCGCTCCTGCTGACACCCAGAATACTATAGGGGTCAAACTCAGACGCAGTTATCACCAAACGTACAGTCAATATTAACAGACAGGAGGCGAGCAGCAAAGATGGATATGTCCGAAGACCCCGGCCGGTGTTGCTCCAAGTATCCGTCATCTTCCTTGTTACTGTTGTAGTTACAACAATTAGCTAGCCTATAGCGGACAAATATATCAAACAAAGCGCTTACATGATCGGTTTTGTTAATTATTTAGGTGTCAAGTGAGAATACAGACAACAAATGGCTATTTCACCACGACGAGGACATGATGCTCCTTACAGATGATGGACATTAGCACACCCTCAGCGTCAGCTAGCTACAAAACAACACATTTCCGGTTAGGATTTTCAAAGTAAAGTTCTTATGAAAATTGATTAAAAGTTGGAATCTAATTCATAACAAGTTAAGACTTTAAAAGGCTCTCTTCAGAATAGAAAATGCATTTTAAACCCACAGACTCAAAGTGAACGTTTGCGTTTTGGGCATGAAGCAAATCTGGAAGAACAAGGAACATGTTTCAGTCAGCAATCAGTTGTCGTTATGGTCTTTATTCTCCCCTTTCTGTTTTTTTTTTTCTTTTTCAACGCAATATGCTTGATGTAACACAGAAAAATATGCTGCAAACAGTTGTGGTATAAATATCTATTCGTATCAGACAGCCTCCCCAATAAATAAATAAATAAACAAATAAATAAATACATTTGAGACTGTTACTCTGTGTCGTTTTAATTTATCTAAGTCGAGAGATTCACTTCCGGTTCCTGTTCGTCACAGCCACCCAAAACTGATTGGGCTTACTGTACAAAGCAGAAAATGCACCGAATCTCTTAACGCAGCGTTTAACCTGCATATTGTAACCTACCCGGTCGACCTTGTTGGACGAACTGGTTCGAACTTCCTGTTTAGACCAACATGAACGAACTGCGTCTGTGTGCGTTAGTAGCCCGAGCGTGTTTACAAAGTGCGCAGAGGGTTTTATCCCGGTAGCTAACGCTAGCTGTGCAGCTGCAGTCTGGTCCGCCTTGGCTGCATCATCTAGGGGACAGATTAATTTTAATAAGCGAAGGTAAACCTTAACTCATTTTTGTTTACACCCGTGTAGATCGTTGTAGTTGAAAGTTTGAATGTTGCTACAAATGGAGCTCATCCGAGGTTCTTGCTAATTTGCTTAATTTTTCAAGTGCAGAATGTGTCCGTTTTTGACAAAATGTCTAAAATTACTCAACAATGTTTGCAGGCATTTTTTATGTATGGAAACATGAAGGTGATGCAGTGAGCATGAAAAAATCCTATTCATTTGTTCAGGTCCTTCCTTGCCTGATGCTTTCCAGTTATTGCAGAAACTTGTGGTTGCCAAATCGGAAGAATTTATTTTTTTAATCAATATTGATGTTTTGTGTGCTTCCTCCTCAGATTAAGCACCATGAATCTGCTCCGTATGGTGTGCCGCCATAAGACAGCTCTGGTCATTGGCACTGTTGGCAGTTTTGCTGCGGTCCTCGTCTTTTTGGCCAAATGCACACCAGATACCCTGAAACAGGGCTACTCAGATCCCCTGGGCTCAGCCCCCCACACCAAGGATCTGCAGTACCACACAGACCAGCATAATCCCCTCTCTGTGTCCAAAGACTTGTCAGCATTCCTTGTGGTTCTCATCACAACAGGACCTAAGTACACAGAACGGCGGAGTATCATCCGCAGCACCTGGCTTGCCAAACGGGATTCGGATGTTCTGGCTAAGTTTGTTGTGGGAACCCAAGGTCTGTCAAACGATGACCTTCAAAATCTGAACACAGAACAAGGGCGACACAAGGATTTGCTGTTACTTCCTGATTTGCGAGATTCTTATGAGAACTTGACACTGAAGCTGCTTCACATGTACTCCTGGCTGGACCAGAATGTGGACTTCAAATTTGTCTTTAAAGCTGATGACGACACATTTGCTCGCCTGGACCTCCTCAAGGAGGAGCTGAAGGGTAAGGAATCCAGCAGGTTGTACTGGGGGTTCTTCTCTGGGAGGGGTCGTGTCAAAACAGCTGGGAAGTGGCGCGAAAGCTCCTGGGAGCTCTGTGACTACTACTTGCCGTACGCACTAGGCGGTGGCTACATCCTGTCAGCAGACCTGGTGCATTTCGTGCATTTCAACGCCGGCTACTTCAAGACATGGCAGAGTGAGGATGTGTCACTGGGTGCCTGGTTGGCACCGATAGATGTCCGGCGGCTGCACGATCCGCGGTTTGACACAGAGTATAAGTCACGGGGCTGCAACAACAAATACTTGGTGACGCATAAGCAGAGCTTGGAGGATATGTTGGAGAAACACCAGACGCTGCAGCGTGATGGCAGGCTCTGCAAGGAGGAGGTGAAGCTACGATTGTCCTATATATATGACTGGAGTGTACCTCCCTCTCAGTGCTGCCAAAGAAAAGATGGGATTCCATAATTGTTGCTGACCCAAAAGTTAAATTTAGATTTTTAATATCACATGTTCAGAAATGTAATACTTTCCCACCAAACGTGCATCCATCCATTAGGCCATCAATAGTTGTATAACTGGGACTGTAACCTGAGCAATAGCTTTTGTATAAAACTGAGCACGTTTGCCAAGTTAAAGCTGTTTAACTCACTCGTTTTCTCCTGAATGAAAAAGCCAGTAATTCTGTTATTTTTCACTTGGTACCTCCAGTTTACAACTCTGTTCTCCCATCTGTTCTAAATGTTGTCATGTTGTTCTATTGTTGTAGTTAGTACATGCAAACCCAGATGCCATTATGTGTACCTTTTTTTTCATATAATGTTTTTGTTCAAGCATTTTTTTTGTATTTATTTATGAACTATTAATTTATTTTCAGTAACAGCGTACCTAGTGTGAACGTGTTTGCAGATTCTGTTTTTCTTTCTAAATATTTTAGAAAAAAAATCTGATTTAATGAACAAGAATGTGATTTTGTTTTATTAGTTTTTTAAGATGACTGAATACATTTGAGATGACTGGTTTCCTGTTTCATAGATGATGTGAGGAGTTAGGTACTAACATTTCCAGTACAGCAGTTACACTGACACATACTTACATGTGAATGTTAGCAGCACACTTGACACTTTGTTGCTTTTTTAAAGCAAAAAAAAAAAAAATCTCGTTTTCAAGTCTTGTATCAATTCTTCTTGGTTGTTGTTTTGTCTCTGATGTGAGGCTCTCCAACCTAAACTCTTCCTCTCATCTCAGTAGTGATGTCTGAAATCCTGCAAGAACTTTTATTTGTTGGGAGTCCAAAATAATCTAGGTGAGCTGTAGAGAGCAACTTCAAAGCTCGTTTTTAAAGATGGTACCAGATGCATTTCTGTGAATAATGATGTAACTCCTCCTTGTTGTCTCAAACAATCTGATTCAATGCTAATTAGGTTTCTGTGATTGCATTCATGATCGTCCACCTTGAATGTTTTATTAAACATTTTAAATGTGTTTTGTCACCCTGAGTCTCTTTTTCTCCCCATAATTCATCAAAGCAGAGTCCCAAACAGGCAGGTGAGCTTTTATTAATCATTTCAGAATTGTGTGCAGTTTCCAATCATTGGTGGTGTTCTTCTAAACAAACATTACTATCATGTTTACTGTATCTCTGTAGTCATCTGGCTGAATTAGAGATGTGATTCAGGGTTTATCATAAACTGGCATGCTCCACTTCCTCTCCTGCTCATACTGGAAGACAGAAAACATCACATCTCAGACATCCCTCTTCATGAGATTGCGAATTTTTCTGCAGATTTAAAGGAGACATGTTTATTTTTTCTTAGATTATAGTACTTCTGCTATTGATAAATATTTAGGAAGTTCTTTGCATAAAATCTCCCATATTAAGCAATTTTATTCTTGGCATTTTCAATACCTTCCAGAATGAGCCGTTTCAGGACTCTCACTCTTATAGAAAACAAGCTAGACCTGGCCACACTGACCCATCCCTCGTTCAGGCTGCTATAAGCTGAGAAGCTCTGATATCTGGGAGGGGCTCAGAGTAAAGCCGCTGCTCCTCTTGCAGCAGCTCTCTATTGCATTTGCTGGCAAACAGTCACACAGCTTTGCGTTCTCTCATCGCCTGTGACAGAACAGCAGCTCCTGATGGAGCGCTCTGTGTTGGAGACATGCCACTGATTTCCCTCTTTCCTATTCACTCTTTACATTTTTTTAATTACAATTGTCTATTTTTGCTCATTTTAAATATATTTGTAACCATTTTCTAAATTCTTCATATTTTTACATTTTGTTTTTTTTGTGAAGCGCCTCGTGAGTTTTATCTTGAGGTGCTACAGAAATATTTTCTTCTTCACAGGATTTATCAGCTTTTGTGGTTTGATGAGGTCATCTTCCTCCTGTTGTTGATTTTCAGTCACCTGCTGATGCCGACTCATCCAGTGATTTGTCTGAAAGGCACAAAAGCAAGTCATTTTATGCAGCAGGAGAGCTCTGTTTGTGAAAGCACAACAGCATATGTGATTTTTCGTTATTTACCAGTTACATGAATGTTCAACTGTTTCTATTTCTCAAAAGAAAAAGGAAGCTGTTCTTTGTTATAATTAAACTTTTCATTTTGGGTGACTTGTTTTGGGAGGCCTGAATAAAAACAAAAATTGAAGATGGAGAAACAAACATGTAACTAAACAAACCTTCAATCTTTTAGATATACAGTTAGGTCCATAAATATTGAGATGTCGACACAATGCTAACATTTTTGGCTATGCACCACCACAATGGATATCAAATGAAACGAACAAGATGTGCTTTAACTGTAGACTGTCAGCTTTTATTTGAGGGTGTTTACATCCGAATCAGGTGAACGGTGTAGGAATTGCAACAGTTTACATATGTGCCTCCCACTTGTTAAGGGACCAAAAGTAATGGGACAGAATAAGAACCATAAATCAGACTTATACATTTCAATACTTGATTGCAAATCCTTTGCAGTTAATTACAGCCTGAAGCCTGGAACACATAGACATCACCAGATGTTGGGTTTCATCCCTGGTGATGCTCTGCCAGGCCTCTACTGCAACAGTCTTCAGTTCCTGCTTGTTCCTGGGGCATTTTCCCTTCAGTTTTGTCTTCAGCAAGTGAAATGCATGCTCAGTCAGATTCAGGTCAGGTGACTGACTTGGCCATTGCAAAACAGTCCACTTCTTTCCCTTCAAAAACTCTTTGGTTGCTTTTGCAGTATGCTTTGGGTCATTGTCCATCTGCACAATGAAGCGCCGTCCAATGAGTTCTGAGGCATTTGGCTGAATATGAGCAGATAATATTGCCCAAAACACTTCAGAATTCATTGTGCTGCTTTTGTCAGCAGTCACATCATCATTAAATACAAGAGAACCAGTTCCACTGGCAGCCATACATGCCCACACCATGACACTTCCAGCACCATGCTTCACTGACGAGGTGGTATGCTTAGGACCATGAGCAGTTCCTTTCCGTCTCCATACTCTTCTCTTCCCATCACTCTGGTACAAGTTGTTCTTGGTCTCATCTGTCCATAGGATGTTGTTCCAGAACTGTGAAGGCTTTTTTAGATGTTTGGCAAACTCTAATCTGGCCTTCCTGTTTTTGGGGCTCACCAATGGTTTACATCTTGTGGTGAACCCTCACACACTGGTGGAGTCTTCTCTTGATTGTTGGCTTTGACACAGATACACCTACCTCTTGGAGAGTGTTCTTGATCTGGCCAACTGTTGTGAAGGGTGTTTTCTTCACCAGGGAAAGGATTCTTCGGTCATCCACCACAGTTGTTTTCCGTGGTCTTCCGGGTCTTTTGGTGTTGCTGAGCTCAGCGGTGCGTTCCTTCTTTTTGAGAATGTTCCAAACTGTTGTTTTGGCCACGCCTAATGTTTTTGCTATCTCTCTGATAGGTTTCTTTTGTTTTTTCAGCCTAATGATGGCTTGCTTCACTGATAGTGACAGCTCTTTGGATCTACAGCAACAGATTCCAAATGCAAATAGCACACTTGAAATTAACCCTGGACCTGTTATCTGCGCATTGTAATTGGGATAATGAGGGAATAACCCACACCTGGCCATGGAACAGCCGAGAAGCCAATTGTCCCATTACTTTTGTTCCCTTAACAAGCGGGAGGCACATATGCCAACTGTTGTAATTCCTACACCGTTCACCTGATTTGGATGTAAATACCCTCAAATAAAAGCTGATAGTCTGCAGTTAAAGCACATCTTGTTCGTTTCATTTGATATCCATTGTGGTGGTGAATAGAGCCAAAAATGTTAGCGTTGTGTCGATGTCCCAATATTTATGGACCTGACTGTACATAAATCAAACAACAAAAAAGAAAATGGAAATGCACACACTTTTCTTGGAGTATTGCACCAAATCGTATTTAGCTCCGACAAATTAAAAGTTGCAAAAGGGTTTAAAGCTTAGAAAGATTCTATTTATTACCCCTTCTAGGAAAAATGAAAACTAATTGAAACAAATGCACAATGTGATTATTTTGTAAAAAATAAAAATAAAAAAAATAAAATGATAAAAGGAGCAATTTATGGGCAAAATTGCAAATGTTTGGGAATCACTTTTTTGTCTACTTGTGTTTCATTTATTAAATGTAATTATGTAAAGAAATTAGTAAATTTTGGATTTTATATTTGGTGTTAGAAACACAGGCTGTTAGCTGGAATAAAAAAATAATTCAGATCAGAGTTTGAGTATTAACACATGAGATGCAGAAGATTATCTTCTTCTTCTTCTTTTTTTTTTGTTTTATTCAATTCCAATTTCCTCCTCAAACAAATATCTTACCTGTGTGCTCTGGTAAAGATGCATTGGAGGTTCCACAGACGAGGTGTTTGGCACATTGAGCTGCAGCTCTGATCAGAACATCCTGTGTCTCATATAACCCTTGGCTCTACCCTTGTTACCTCCAGTGGAAACTTCTGTCGTCTTTGTGCAGCAGCTGTTCCAATATGCAGAGATTAGGATTTTGATGTACACTGATTAAAATAACACAAACCCATCATTTGAAATCACGCAAAATGGGATTATCGCTTTTTGATTGTTTTTGTCAGTTTTAAGCCAGAGACATTTATACAGACATAGAAAATCTTGTGAATGAAAGGAGGGCTGGAGCAAACTACAAACTACACATCATATAGACCTCAGGAAACAGTGGATCTGTAACTCTGATGATGACAAGTATATCGAAACGTTAGTTCATAATTCTTTTTGCACCCATTAAAGAATTTCCAGGACCAGTTTGCTCCAGCCCCCCTCCGTTCATTCACAGTTTGATGTGCTACACACTGTCAGAGCACCTGTGTTCCAAATTGGATGATGCACAGCGTGCTCGTCGATTATAGAAAATCTTGTTTTAAAAGGTACCTCTTTTCTTTAAAACAGAAATGAGAATTAATGACATTGATTTAAAGGTACAGTATGTAAGAATACAGTAAAATTTTTACAGAGAGAAAATCGCAAAAGAGTCTAATGTTTCAGTCATTTTGGAAGGAAGGTTATACTGAAACATATTTCTTATCCAGCTGGCTGTGAGATTGTCAGTTTTTATCCTTTCAAAACAAAGGAAGGAGGGACGTAACTACTGTTTACCATCAGTGAGTGTGGTTGTGCAGTTTCTTTGCTAAATAAACTTTGATTTTACTTACTTTTAATCAGCCATTTGATTTGGTTGAACATGCTTTAATATATATATATATATATATATATATATATATATATATATATATATATATATATATATATGTGGGAACGACAAGCCAAGATGTGCAAGGCCATGAATGCATATTCACAGTGTGACATTACAGTGTGAGGATTTTCAAATCATAGCATTTTACCATCTATTTTGTATCAGAAGCTAACCCAGGAGATGTGTAGGAGACTGCTTTAATGTTCAGCCTGCATGAAAAAGTCAGAATGACCAATTATAATCAGAAATAACCATTAAAAATGTTTTTTCAGTCAACCACACATCTAAAAGTCAAAAATTTAAATACATTTAATATACAAGTATGCAAAATTAGTATAATTATATCTACAAAAATGCCTCAGTTTTATTTTCTTATTGTTCAAAGGAAAAGCTTCTTGTAAAAATGTATTATCATCATGATACTGAAAGTGAAATATGCATTTTTAGGAACGGAGAAGGAAGTGATGCGCCACCATCAGCGTCAGCCTGAGGAAACCTGCAGCCGCCGGCGAAACGTAGTGACAAAACAGGTAAACAAAACTGTTTCTGTGTTTTAAAAAGAACAACAGCATGGAATTACGTGCATTTTTTTATGTATATTGTATTAATTACTAATGACTCTATGCCATTCTTGAGATTCAACATTTAGATTTGCGTCAATGAAGTGAGTTCATGGGCACATCAGAATAAGGCAGTTTTGGGAGATGTTGAACTATATTCCACTAGGTGACAGTATTGTCAGTTTGAGATGCTCAAACACACAGAGAAGCCTGATTTAACTTTTTATGCACGTGTGAGGAGGATGGCATGTAATAATAAAATGTGTTGTACAAAATGTATTATATAGGAGGATCCTGACAACACTTATCAATTGTAGTTAAACTTCTGAGACAAATACAGCACAAAATGTGTTGTGGATTTTCAAACACAGACAATTGCCCTAATTTAGATGATCTGCTTCCATAGAAAATAAATAAATTACTAATTATCTTATAACTATTAATTAGGTATAACACAAGGATTTTGTTGGACTAAAGAAATGGCAGTTCTCTGTTTATTTCTCCTCTGCCAGACCCTTGTTCTACATCTAGTCCACTAGGTGGCGGTAAAAGCACCAATCGGCAGCTTTGTCAACCGCTAATCAACCCACGAAGTAGAAAAAGAACTCAGAGAAACGGAAATATCAACCGAAGAAGTGCTATGCGGATCTGAAGGTGTCACAGTTTAGTTATTTTATAGAGTATATAATGGATTATTAATCGTCAGGAAGAAGTAGTCATATAACATCACCAGAGACCAAACTTCAAATATGACTAATGGTACGTAGACTGCTTTATCCGACAAGTTAGCTGCACAAGTTGGGTAACTTCTGGGAGGGGGAGCTAGCATGCTAATGGAAGCTAGTAGCGAAGCTGTAGACGTGGCCCTGCTAGCCTTCTTATTAAAACCACAATTAACGGAACACTCTTGACTCGATGATGTATTTTGTTAATAGTTTGAGATAAATTGCTAAGTTGTATTCAGTATAAAATGTGTAAATCGAATCCTGCAAACTAATGAGTTTCCAAGCAATTTTTGAGGGGTCAACTTAGTTTACACAGCAGAATAGCCCATCTGTTTTTAAACTGGGCAACACAAACTAAATTGCTCAAAGGTACACTTAAAATAACAATAATAATCCTTTTAATGACAGATGTTCGCAGTCTGACTATGACGATAACAAAGTGACACATGTTTTGGAAATGGAAACTAACATTTGAGTCACTTGGATGTTATGATATTAGCTTTTATTAAAACAGTGAAGAGCAAAATATTAAACCTTAAATTTCTTTACAGTTAATGTCCAATAAAACAAACATTTTTATAAATCAGTAAAATAAAGATAAGTTTAAAGACAAAATCAAGCTTCATAGAATCAGTATGATGTCTTTAAAATGGCCACAGTGTTACCACAGTGTCTTATTCTAATTTAGTCCATGTTAGATTATTCAGTTTTATATAACATATGTGTCAGTGTATCTATTGTCACTCCATCACATTGTGAGTAAACTAACATTTGAAAATGAAATCAGAATAAAATGTGCACAGCTAAGGGGTTCTTGGGCCAAATTTTGACATTGTCTTTGTTTCCTCCTGCAGTGTACTCCTTTGATGGCATCCTTGTTTTTGGGCTGCTGTTTATCTGCACTTGTGCGTACCTGAAAAAGGTGCCTCGTCTGAACAGCTGGCTGCTGTCCGAGAAGAAAGGAGTGTGGGGCGTCTTCTACAAAGGTAAATGAATTGGGAAGCACACTAATGTAACGTCCAGCTATGGTCAGTTTTAGGTACAGTTTGACCATTCAACATCTATTCAACATCTGGTCAAACAGGAGACACAACACTGCATGTGTTCTCTTTAAATAAGCCTGCCTCCATACCAGCTGGAGCTCACAGAATCTGCAGCTCTGACAACAGATAATGACATGACAACAATAACTTTCTTTCCCCAAGGCCTCCACATAAGGAACACTCCAGCTCGGATCAGTTGCTAAACCAAGAATGATTTCCTAAATCAATATGAACTATTCCACGACTTATAATCTAGATAATCATTAAATAAACGTTTGTTTATATTATAATGAAATGCTTCATTAATCTGTGCTCAATGATTGAAGTGTGAAATGAATGTTATGTCTACAATGATTGCAATGTGGTTCTGCAGGTTTATATGGCAGAGGTCATAACATCTGCACTCACACAATAACAAGTACGGTTAGGTTAAACTCTGGCACATAGACTTTTTACCAAGTCAGAACATCCGGTATCAAGGAAGGGTGTTTCTGAGTTGTCTTGGTAACATCTCTCAAACCTGTCAGCCTTTGATTGGCTGTGGAAATAATAACATCAAAACCTTAAAACTGGATCACCTTGGGTGATTCAGCAGTTCTAGAGAAAGTTTCAGACCGGCCATCTGAAGTAGAACCTCTTTAACCATCAAAGATTTTGACACGTCGTCAAAACCTTTTTGCACCTGCAAAGCTGATACAGTAAACAGTTCCTGAGAACAAAGCTGATATTGTTAGACTCCTTAAAGAGTCCCAGACGCGCGGCTCCATCCAGCTGCTGTGACCCGAGACATCTCTGGACTGAAGAGTCAGTACCACGGTATTCTACAGCCCTCCGGTGCCAGAGGTCAGCCGACCCCTGTGACCTTCAGATCCACCACGAGGGTCTCCAAAACGGGTGAAGTAGACATGATAGATTGCGTCTGATGTGTCTTTGATAAGAACTTCATAGTTTATGCAAACCAAAATCTTTTACATCCAGAACTCAGCATTCCTAGATAAGGAGGTTCTGACTAACACCGCATTCACACATAGTTACACATCACATTTAGTTCCATCCACTCACAGTAAATGCTTAGTTAACTAGTCTTGTTTTAATTGCTTGTAAAAAAAAATTCTTACTTTTCTAAACCTGACTCTTTTCTGAATCAAAACAAAGTGTTTACAATTACTTAATAAAGCAAAAATCCTAGAATCTTCTGATACGTACAATAAAGATCAAGCAGGGTTGATATTTTATATTTAAATGGAGTATCACAGCTTATTGGTCATAAGTAGAGATAATTGTATATGTTGAGCTCTTAAAGCACTTAATTTACCGAACGCTACACTAATAATGTAAAACCAACACCGCTCATTTTTGATACTATTTTTTACATTTGATGGTTAAAAAAGCTGTTGGAAGCCAGTGTTGACTATGACCACAAATCTTTATTTAGTTTTAGTTTGAGTGTTTTGAATAAAATTTGTTATTATTTTTTTCAAGATTTTGTCAGTTTATTCAATTTGTTCGAGTCTGTTTATAGTTGGCTAAATAAAAATAGGTAACTGGTAAGAAGGCCTGGTTTTACAGTGTTACAGAAGGTCTTGGCAGAAAAATACTCCAGAAAAAGGTGTTGAGCAAATGCACAAGAACAGCTAATTACACAATCTTGATCAGAAACTGAGTTTTGACTTGAATGCTGCTCTCGGTTTACTTTTGCTAAACCACGACTAGTTGTCGAAAGGCACTTAACAGGGTAAATGTTCCAATACATTTTTTTTCAATAAGCCAATGCTACTAATTATTTTAACTTGCAGTCAATCTGATTATTTAGGTCACCAAGAAGAATTTGGATCACTACTGACTGATCTGAAGGACCTTTTTACTCACAATGCTAGTTGGATCCATTCACTTACTGTGTTTTATGCTAAGCTAAACTGAAAGGACTACAGCCAGGTCAGGAGAATGACTGGGCTGGTTCAAAATATTTTTTCCCACTTATCCAACTCTGGAAAATATGTCAACAGACAGAATTTCAATTTTGGGTGGAATGGCCTTTTAAGTGCTCTCTATTTGTATGTGTTATATTTCTGTTTCTAACCCTTGTTTTATCTCTCTCTCTCTCTCTCTCTCTCTCTCTCTCTCTCTCTTCTCTCTCTTCTCTCTCTTCTCTCTTCTCTCTCTCTCTCTCTCTCTCTCTCTCTCTCTCTCTCTCTCTCTCTCTCTCATATCATCTCTGATTCCCAGCTGCAGTAATTGGGACAAGGCTACACATTGCTGTAGCTCTTTGCTGCTTGGTCTTGGCCTTTTACGTTATCTTTTTAAAGTGATTGTCAGCCTGGAGCATGGAGGACTGGGGATGGACTCATACCTGCAGTCATACACTTCTCTTTGCGAGGATGCTTCTCTGTGACTGATGAGACCCCACTGGCTACATGGACCATTAAAAAGCCAGCGCTGCCCCCTTCAGACGACTACGTAATCAACTCCTGCCTGAACACAAATGTGTGCACTACAAACCGGGGGTGGGGGACATTGGAGAAAGCCTGCTGGTTGACTTGGTGTCATTCTGTTTTTGGGTTGTAATATTTTCTGTATCTATCCAAACCCAGTGGTTATTTCTACTGAAGGATGTGAAACATTGAAGGGCAAAGCGTGCATTATCCATCTTACCTGCATACAGTTTGTCAGTCTAGTTATATATATTTGAATAAGATTTGCTAGAAATTATATGTGATCAACTTTATATGATCAGCCCTGCTTGCTCCCATGTTGTTTGTTTTACCACGGGTGGTGGGAGACATAAAGCTAATATATACTGATGTCCTTGTCCACACTTTTCTTTTTAAAGTCTTGTTTCAGTTCAGTTTGTCTCTGAAATGTCTCTTTGGGTTTCAGTCACATAGACATTTTGCACATGTGTAAATTGTACATATTTTGTCCTTAAACTTATACTGAATAACATGTTTTAATACCAGAAAATCCAAGTTACAAAGATGGCTCCAAATGTGTACCTGAGTCACTAAAAATAATAAAAATGAAGCTCATATTAAACTGGGTTTAACATGCCTGAGGATGTCAAAGCTATGCCAAATAGAGATGGTGCTCACACCATGTTATTGATTTGTTCTCATCCTGACTTTACATCTGACACCGTATTTGTTCAAAATAAATGGTTTTAAATGGACTGAATGCAATTTAGAGTAAAATGTTCCAACACTAAAGTTCTCTTATTTTTTTATATTGTTTAAAGTTTCCTTATCTCTGACTCATGCTGTTATCACATTCACATTAGGATTGGAATTTTTCCTAGTTAGTCCTCTTTGTCAGTATATAATTTAAAGGTGCAGTATGTAAGAATATAGTGAGAATTTTACAGTGAGAAAATCCCAGAAGTCTAATGTTCTGTCATTTTGGAAGGAAGGTTATACTGAAACATATTTCATATCCAGCTGTGGGTATTGTCACTTTTTCTCCTTTAAAAGCAAAATAAAGAGGGACATAACAATTTACCATCAGTGAGTGTGGGGGTGTCGTGCCTCCTGCAAGCTAATACTGCAGCGCCCACAATTGTAATTTGACGACAGCTGGCCAAAAGCTCCAGAGTTGTTCAAAGTGGTTGCAGTGACCCAATTTGACCAGATGTTGTTTTATTCCATGTCTACACAATTCAGCTTTAAATTTATTTCAAATGTAGAATGCTGTGTGAATTTGCTGACTGACAACTGAGAAATCCTCACAGCTTAACCCCCAGAATGCATTGTGGTGGTCACAGTTTATTGATGCTACAAGGAGTGTAAAGTTTTGAGCTGCTAAAACATAGCTTGAAGTTTTTTTCTTTAAGCTTTCAAACTTTCAATTTTTGCAAAATGTTAGTCTCTTTGAAAACAGATGTTTGCATCTGCTACCTTTTCACATGTACATAATATATTTCAGTTAAAGTCACCCATTACCTCCAATACATTTCATAGGTACTTACAGCCACTGATGCACATCTCACAAGCGTTTCCAATTTTACAGAGAAACATGATTATTGTGATAATACATGCAAATATTACTTTATTATTTAGAAAAAATATTTTTGCTGATATTTTAGACCCCCCAGCAGACATTTTTACACAGCAAGAGCATGGATGAAAAGAAAGATGGCTGAATATGTTCAAGTAAGCAAGATCAATAGATTTTCCAATGAAAAAACATAGAAACAAACAAAATGTATCCTATCCATGTGAGTGTAACTGGGTGTTTACCTGTTATGTTTGATGGACTTATATGTTGCATATTCTGCTTGTTCTTATTTAGATTGAGCAATATCTTGGCAGGGAACTGGTGCATGACTGTTACGAGAACCTCTAATAATACTGAGAGCTCTTGTATCTCTCCCAGAAAAGGATTTCCAAGGAGGGGAAATGGACCACAATTCATTTAAGTACATTAATAATGAAGATTGTAGAGTCTAAGCAAAAATTAATCAATTTTACAATCACAATGACTGCATTTCAACAAAAATTATAACAAACAAGCTTCCAGCGCAATCAAATTACAGTGACTTACAATTTACAGGTTTATATGCCTATCATTTTCAGACAGAAAAATCCAACAAAAACCTCAGGAAAAATTAAGTGTAGATCACAAAAATGGAAGAAAAAACGTGTGCTTGTTTAAAGAATGAATAATTACATTTAAGAGGGTGTTATCAGCGCTTTTGTCTATATAAATATCATTATTGGGTGGGAGTAGTAGTTTATTTTAGTTCGATATGATTCCGTCGTGACATTTTTAACATTACTGCTGGCTTATTGGGTTGCTTGTATTTAAGACTGACTCAACATGACTGAAACGCTGTAAACACGACAGGAGGGACATTCCCGCTATCCTCCCTAACAGCAGTCACGCTCTCGCGAGAAAACCGTTTACGTAGCGCAGTGACTCTTGAACGTGCGCGCTCTCGCGTCCCTGCGCGCCTAGCAGCGAAGAGAATAGGGCAAGAATCCGGCGAAAGATCCAGCGAAAGCCAGACTGAGCTTCCTGACTCCGACGCCCTCGGTACGCCAAGTTGCCCCAGTTGCTGAAACGTGCACGGAGAGCGGATTTTTCTTCTCTAACCTGAGCTGCAGCGCTGCTGTTTGCCCGGCTTGGCGGGAGAAGTTTTGCTCGTTTCGGGGCCGTGTCGGTGTAGAGTTTTTACAGGAGAGCGGTACCACCGCGCGTCGTTTCACTCTGGGAGGAGAGGAGAGGGTAGAAGTTTCCGCTGGGTTGTTTTGTCACTGCAGGGCTGTTTGTGAATCGGCAAGAATGTCGCAGAACGTGAGACCCACTTTTTATCGACAAGACCTCAACAAAACCACGTGGGAAGTCCCAGAGCGCTACCAGAACCTTTCTCCCGTTGGCTCCGGTGCTTACGGATCCGTGTGGTGAGTAGCTGCTGCAGGGCAGCAGAGTCCTATCGAAAGCACACACATTAGCGCGATTGCACAACGACCAAACTGCTCTTCACTGCCATCGGAGGCCCCTCGGGGCTGCTTGTCCGCCTGCAAAGGGCGTTCGTTGAAGAAGACACTACATATCACCTCCAATTGTGCCTTTTGTTTACATATTTATACTTTTGTTGGAGTACAACGTGCACTTTTCCAGAATGATCGGAATTGT
Source organism: Nothobranchius furzeri (assembly GCF_043380555.1). Taxonomy (NCBI): domain Eukaryota; kingdom Metazoa; phylum Chordata; class Actinopteri; order Cyprinodontiformes; family Nothobranchiidae; genus Nothobranchius; species Nothobranchius furzeri. The sequence goes on along the minus strand of NC_091743.1, from coordinate 52,725,630 downwards.
TTTTGTGCACACGCTCGCTGTCCCACACACCTGTCCTACTTACCTCCTGTCCTGTAAACAAATATTTACCACCTGTTTTTGTGGAACACACAGAGGGGTTACTATTCAGTTGCTGTGTTTTCTGCGCGGAGGCTGCTTGATGGCATGTCCACACTTGCTTCTTACGAAAGGAGGAGATATGTCCCCCATCAGTCAGCAGATGAGTGTAGATTGTACCGTGAGGGTTAAGCACCATAGGCGAGAATACCGTTGTACTCCTCCGTGTACAACCTGCTACTTGACACATCCGCGAGCTACATACATTATGCATTTTCCAGTTGGGTGCAGCCTGCAGACTACCAGGAGGTCACGTGGTTTTCGGAAAGTAGGCCCCCCTCGCGCACAGTAGAGAGCTTTTCTACAGGATACCATCCGATGAGGAGGATGGTGACTAGAATGATGTCATCCTTTCTCCCCCTAGTGTTACACGCACATGACTCACTGTCCCGAGGTGAGGTAGTGTCCTCGGACCCTCTGCTCGCCCCTGCTGCTCATTCTGCCCCGGATTTCACACTCTAAGCAACAAGAAGGAAAGAAAACATCTACTGCGTTAATAATTCTGTATAAGTTTCATACTAGACCTTTGATTCAGCATGTTTACATTGTGCCTAACTGCCAGTGGTCACATCTGCAGCTGTTTGATCTCTCTGCAGCTGCTCTTTGTGGCTTTAAATAAAAATTATATGAAAATTAATACAAACATTTGTTGTAATTTTTGCAAATATTTGAGTGCAATCTTTCTGGTGTGGGAACAGGCGAAACTGTTTAATTCCTCCTCGAAACGAAACCTTTAAAAACAATTAGACAGCGTGCATGACAGAATTAAGGTTACATTGACTTATGGGGGGATTCTACACAGATATGTAAACAATTAGAGGTTGACCGATATTGGCTTTTCTGTTGCTGATTCCAATGCAGATATTTAGAAGACATGGTCAGTCGATATCCTGACACCTTCCACCTTATTTTCATGCTCGAATGTCACTAATAACATCAGTTGATGCTCAACATTTTTGAAGCTGAATCTGTTTTTGAACTCTGAATTTAACCAACTGTTAAATCTTAACTTTTTGCACTGCTCAGCGTTAAAGTCAGATGCTTAAAGTTAATGCTGCTGAAGGTTCTGAGTCATCCAGGTCATGGCAATCCAAAAGGGTTCTAATGACGAGTGGTAACTGGAGCATTTGCCTTCATTAGAATCCTTTTGGATTAATTTAGATATTTATTAAGCAGATATTATATTATTAGTGAATGTAAATACATTTAAATAAAATTCTGCAACAGCACTGGGCCGCCAGAGGATGTGCTTGGCTTTAAATAAAAAAATATATATTTTCATTTAAATTAGGATGCAAGCATGCATCATTACTTCAAAATCAGAAACCTAATAATTTTTCATCAAATTTAGAAAAGAGACCATTTTTTCTGTGACTTATTATAGTTTTATAGATAATTTTTACTCATAGTGAGTTATTTCATGCTGTATACACATTTTGCAGCTCTGTAAATTTAATTTACCATCAAAATGACCTGAAAAGGCTCTAATGATTGTAAAGGATGCAGACACCTGCCAAAAAAATTCAACTTTTCTTTACTTATGTGACTGAGTTTGCTTGGAGTTTGCATACAATAGACACCTGCCTTCTTTCACCTGTTGTCATCTGTATCAAAGACTGTTTTACCTCAGCACCTTCAAGTAAATCCTCCATCCAGAAGGGTTCAAACACATCAGTGTCTTTAAATCTTCTCAGAAGAAATCTGAAAAGTAGAAATGCCATGCTACTTACACTTCCTCTATTATGTCACAGCTGGTCAGTCAGCTGATGGTCTTTGCTTTTGCTACCACAATGCCTTCAAAGTCTTTCACAACTCTTCTTAGAATTCACAACGAAAGAGTTAATCATACCCATTGCTGACATTCATTTTCAGGACAAACGAACAACTCTTTAAGCATTTAAAATACTGCTTAAGCTAAACATGCATCCGTGGAATATGGATTTGGGTTTTCCATGCATTAACTGTGCTGTGGTTGTTGGTTCTACCCTCAGAGAAAAGTATGCCCGACGTTTTGGCTTAAGCTCAAAACCTGCAATTTTCCACCTGGTCAGGTTGGACCGAATGCATGAGTGATGTCACTGAAGTGCACCCATTCATTTTTGCCTAAAGTTCTGGATTAGCGCTTGAGCTCTCGCGAAGCAGCTCGGCATGCAGAGTTTAGAAACCTAACATAGTTCGAAAAATGTGATTTGATCTAAGAATTTGAATTCAGATCCACAAATGCAAGAAAATAAATGGTATATCGAGTCTTGAAGATGATTGAACACATAAAACAGTTTTAAAAACGGTTTTGTTCCTCAAGGGTTTCATTCTTATTGGCTGCTGAGGCTTTAGCGTCATACCTGATTATCCTTCTGTCAGTTCCTGTCATAAAACTGATGTTGATACCAGTGTGCCGTTTTTCTGCATGGGTGCATCGAAGTATGATCACTTTAAGGAGAAGCACATTGGTATTAAAGGTGTGATGTTTGAGTGATCGTTTTAATATAGTAATAATGGGTGTGCCACTGTAGTAGCTAATGCATTAGTCAAACCCTGTATTGTACAAGGGGCATGAGCTGACTCAGATTTAAAGGCTTTTCTTGTGAAAATCCACCGAGACATGACAAAGCACTTATTACAGATATCTCAACAAGTCATTTAAAGGCTACATTTGCGTGTTTGCTCACTTTGCGTGCCTGTTAGTCAGCCGACTGGCTCTTCGTTTCCCTGTGAAGCCAGCCTCATGACGTTGCTCCTTTTACAGCCTGTGGTTTATTGCAGTTCCATTTATTCTGGACTAATTAGATGATGTAAGCTTAGACGCTTCTTGTTTGCCCCTTAGATTGGCAGCAGTTTCAAACACTTGGTGTCTGTTGTTAGTTATTTGGTGTCATTGTTGTATGTGTGCTAAGTACGGGCTTTCCCTCACTATAGTGGAACATGCACAGGCTGTTCTGCAAGCCTAGAACACTAGTGGGTGTGGAAGATTATCTCTGACTAACTGGAAAAGTATAACAAAACATTGCTTATCTTAATGTTTTCCATCTGGATGCATGGCACCCTGGGTAATAATTCTCTATCAAGAACGAAATTGGTGGAATTAAACATATTCAATCCTCTAAGTGCAAAGGTTACACGGTTCAGATTTCTCTGAGGAAATGAGCCTCCTGTCATCCTGCTTGGGTGTTTACTCAGTGTTAGAGCTGAACCTTTGGCTGAGAGGACACAGTTCAGCTCCTGACAGCTTCAGACTCTCTGTTCCACCTCCTGATTTCAAAAAGTTTAATCTGAAGTTCCTCATTCAGATTTGGATGGTGTACAGGCTGGGCTAGCAGAAGCATAAACGTCTATATTCGCGGCATCAGCCTCCATCCAGACCCATTTAGCAGTCGTCCTTGTTTTTATGCAGATTAGATGATTGACCTGGAAGGAATGTGGGTTATTGCAAGCTGGTTATGTTTCTCACAGATACAGGAGATGCAGGCCCATCTGCTTGTGTGTGTGTGTGTGTGTGTGTGTGTGTGTGTGTGTGTGTGTGTGTGTGTGTGTGTGTGTGTTGGATACGCATGTTAAACAGTATCTATACAATACTTTAGACATTTTAATCAACACAAATAAGCTGTTTTATAATAAAACATGTTTGATTTGTTCTACATTAATACCTTAATAAAAATATTTGGTCATACAATTTGATTCTACTTTTCTTAAAGGGATAGTTTGCGACTTTTTCATATTTTAAAATCATTTTCTTGAGCCAGTATGTGCTAAAATGACCCTTTACAGTAGGGTGCACGATATTAGGAAAACCTGCGATATTTGATAACAGTGGTTAATATTGCGATGACGATATTACCTGCGATAAATAAAAACTTAACTCAGGAACAAAAATAATCAAAAACAAAGGAATAACAAAAATCATAAAAATGAGAAAAGCAAAACATGTGAGGAAGGGGCAAAAGAAAATGAACAAGAAAAGGCAATCAGTGGATCCCGGGAAAAGGGGAGTCAGCCAAAAGAGCAGAACAAAGCCAACTCAGGTGTTTGCTAACCATCAAAATGAAGTGCCGTCCGCCTTGGATGGCGGGCATCTAACTGAGAACCCACCCGATTGGCCAAATGGGTGTAGAGCTCTATTTGATTTGTTAAAAAACATAATGCTTCTCTTTGATTGACAGAATGCATTATGTTTAGCAAACATTTGAGCTGACCATTCTTTGCGATATTTATCTGTTCTTTGCGATATGCATATTGCGCATGCTGATATCGCGATAACGATATATTGTGCAGCCCTACTTTACAGGTGTTATGAAAGGCCACCCAGCCCCTATTGCCCCCTGTGGCTAGAATATTCCACTTGCAACGTCAGACTGGTGGCGGCTCTGTTGGGACTTTTAAAAAATGGAGCTGACATAGCTGGCGCTGCAGTCTGCGTCCAGCAGTCTGCATGTTTTAGATTATGAAAACAGCTGATTTGTATAATTTAGTGATGGACCACTCATGTAGACACTAAGGAAGACTGGGAGACGTTTCAGCTGTTAGATTAAGGTCTTAAATAGACAAATGCACAGTGAAGAGATGGTTTTGGCTTTCAGTTCTACAAACGGACACTAGGGGGTGCCAACACTGCCTGGTTGCCCTTTAATAAAAAGTATGTGATTATATCATTTAATCAGTTAGTCCAACCAAGGAAAAGGTTTGCAAATTAGCCTCTGGCTAAAACCTCTGTACAAAACAGCGGTTGCATTGCCCTTACATGTAACGTTGTGTTTGTGTTATCCTTGTACAATAAACCCAATCTACATGGAGCACATTTCACTCTCTTTTCTATCTGCTGTATTTACTTTCAAATATGCATTTGTTATATTATTGTCACATTAGAGTTCAGTGTTGTGGCTTATGAGGAGGAATGCCATCAACACCCACACAGATAGAAGAAAACTGCTTTTAATGTGCTGGTCCCTATGCATGAAAGGATTCTTGTAAAAGAGAAATGTTGTCCTCTTTTTGGTGCTGCAGAGGTTTTTTTTTACTCTCATCTGACCCTTTACATAAAAGCTCATATTTAACAGCAACAAGTTTATTCTGTAGTTGTCAGCAGCTTGTTTTAATGCATTCACTTGGTTCTTCCTCACGTTTCAAATCTGTTATTTATTTGCAGCTCGGCATATGATGTGAAGACAGGACTGAGGGTAGCAGTGAAGAAGTTGTCCAGACCTTTCCAGTCCATCATCCACGCAAAGAGAACGTACCGAGAGCTGCGGCTGCTCAAACACATGAAGCACGAGAACGTGAGTGTTCGACGTTCAAACCGTTGGCTGCTTGGTGTAGTTTCCTCATTCAGAGTGTTTCAAAAAGACTTCGAGGTTACAGGTTAAAGTTATGTAAGTACGTTTGTCTCAGTTGCTTGGCAGAGAAAAACAAAAGTGAAACATTTGGCTCTAGCTACCTGAAAAAAATCCTTTGCTCCAAACTTAAAGGCAGCATGCGTTTGTTTGTTTGGTGCATAAACTCAGACGAGTGCACCGACCATCTGCTGTCAGCGTCGTGTCCTTTTAGGAGAGGCTTCCTTGCATGGATCTCCTGCAGCGCTGTTCTGCTGAGTGGAGGATGAGCCAACAAACAGGTTTCCTAATTCATTCTCCCCATCACATTTTGTTCTGAGGTTGTCCTCTCACTTAATCACAGCAGCAGTTTTTGAGTCTGGGCAGCACCTTCAGTTGGCCTCCCACAGTCACAGCTTTAATTTTGGTGGGCGTGCACATGCAGGCGCTGGCCCACATGCAAAGATTTTAGAGTAAAGAGGCTTTTGTGGAAAACTATGGGCTAGGATTTCTAAATCTGGTTGCAGGTGACTGGATTTTCTCTCTCTCTCTCTCTCTCTCTCTCTCTCTCTCTCTCTCTCGCTCTCTCTCTCTCTCTCTCTCTCTCTCTCTCTCTCTCTGTGTGTGTAGACTGTTAACTCATTCACTGCCAATGACGACTAAAGTCGTCATTTGCATTTTTTTTACTGTTTGAGCATCGAAACGAGCCCCCGCGCTGAGAGAACATACATCTCAGCCCTGAAGCTGATCTTCATCCGCATACGTCACACGTCACATGATCAGGAAGCAGAACATCCATGTGTTAGGAGATTGTTTTGGGCCGTTCCTGTAAAAAAAGTGAGGCGCGAACCGGAAAAGCGTCTGCCGATCACAATTCGACAACGGATTATGAAAGAATGGATAACGCTCGAAACACACGGATTCTTCCTGATGTAAGAGGTGAGTCTCCTCTTTGTTTAGGTTGTTTTGGCGTCGACATCATCCTAGCGCGCAATGTTTTGTGACTCTTAAAAAACAGTAAAAACCGTGAGAAACGGCTGGCAGTGAATGAGTTAATCCCACAGTGTGAAAATTCACGTGTTAAAGCAGCACAAACACTTACAGAAAAGGAAGAAGAAGAAAAAAGAAAAACTGCTACAAGAAACCGCGCCCCCTGGAAACGGACAAATCAGTACCCCAATTTACCTTTTTATGGAAGAGATATGAAAGTTGGTACACTTGTAGTACAAAACAAACTGCACAGAAAAGCCTCTTGCATCCATCCTGTAAACCAAACAGGAAGTTGGCCGTGTTTGATTGAAAACTTCATTTTGATCCCGTTTTGGCCATTTGTAGGGACCGCATTTAAGTGTACTCCTCGAAATTTGGACTCGTAAACTTCAAATTTGGGGGGTTGCCTCATATGGCATGGGAGATATTAAGTTGTTAAAATCGTTAGTTTTCGTTAATGTTGCGGGGGCGGGGCCAAGCCTCTAGAGTTTGACCATTAAATAAGCCCTTGAAGTCTAAGAGCTAACGGGCAGGCACTTTGTTTTTGCTGGTTTTGTGAGCGACATCGTCAGTGTGAGGGAAGCAAGGGGAGGAAAAAAGAAACCTAAGCTTGAAGAAATGTAGAAAGTCTCAAGGGGGAAAACCCACCAGCACTTCTCACGTTGGTTTAACTTAAAAACGCGATAATTAACTGCTTTGTTAGAATCTTCACACTTAGTGACTCTGAGGGTTCAGAAATGATAGAAACCACCCTGGTACAAACTCAGTCATCCGCCTAATGGAGGATTCCTTTCAGGTTGCTGTTGTCACTCTAAACTTGCAGGAAGTAGCTATGTTTCTTTGGTTTTTAAAGACTTTAAGTCACTCGCTGATCACGAGCTGCGGCTCAGACGCTGTTCAAAAACGTGCAGAACAGAAAGCTTCCATTTGTTTAGACGAGAGGCTGACGCAAAGGAATTTGCATGAGAGCAATGATTGTGAAATCATAGGAGATGGAAAAAAAAGCAGACCTCCTTATGTTGTGAAAATTTTTCATATGAAACCTGAAAGCTTTATGTCGAAACGTGATGTAACCCTGCCGTGATTCTGTACACAGATCCTGTTTTCTCTTCACGCCCTTGTTGAACTCCTGGAACTATTCCAGCAGCTTGGGGAGTTATTGTTGTTCAAAGCAGCGATTCTGTCAAAACCTACATGTACTCAGGATTACTTAGGATTAGACCCTCTGTGCTGCAGTTATCGCAAGCTAGTAATATAACAGAAATGTGTGTGTGTGTGTGTGTAAAGAGTCTGAATACTAAAAACAAGCTGTAGCTCTTATATAAGTGTGTGCACAAGGTGTTGAGCTGTGATTCTCCCTCCCTACAGGAAACAAAAGCACAAACCTGTGCAGTTTTTAACCTTTACTTGTGATTTGTGTACATGTGGGGAAAGAGTCGGTGTTTTGCTCCTGCTGTTGCCAGGAGACTACCAGGATTTTCATTTTTCAGAAAGCCATATTGGACCAATCAGATGTTTGTTGTGGAGCCGGGCCCACCAATGAGCTGTGGGTTTGAGTGCTGTGTGGGTAGGCCGTTCCTGCGATCCGTCTCACTCTCATCCCCGGGGGGTGGGGGCAGGGTTTTTGTGTCAGCATGCATGCTTGTGTACATGCAGGAATGTGTGCATAAACAGGTGCTGCAGAAACGTACACAACATATCTCATCTTCAGTGTTTTCGACCATTTTCAAGCTGCAGGGCTTTTAATAAAATGTAATTCCTTTACTTTCACTCATCGCTTTTTTCATGTTATGCAGTCACCAACCCGCTTGACTACATTGCACTGACGGGTAACAGTGCTGCACCTCAGTGTTGAAAATCCCATAGTTTCTATGTTTTTCTACTGTTGACTCTTCAGTGAGAGCTTTTTGTGTTTGCTGGATGCACACACCCATCCACACAGTAGATATGAATTCAGAGGAAGTGGCAAGCAGTTTTCTCAGTATCAGTTCCATTAATGTGATTTTAAAAGCTCGGTAACCAGAGCAGAGACTCATTTGGACCTGGACCTAGAAATGTAAACGGCTTTAGGTCGGAACTGATAAGAGGGAAGAGGTTGGAACTGATAAGAGGGAAGGAAAGCTTGTTTGATTAAATCTCAAACAGTTCAGTTTAGTATCTGGGGCATCCTCTTGATTACTAGTTTTATTACACATGTAGAGGGAGAAAGTTCAACTGATTATAATAACATAAATTACATATTTGTAATAACACATTTGATTGAATGTACACGTTTTTATTTAAATTCAAACAGCTGCAATGGATTATTAACCCCTCACTCTCTCTGGTTGTCCTCAGGTGATCGGCCTCTTAGATGTTTTCACACCAGGGAAAAGCCTGACGGAGTTTGAAGATGTGTAAGTCCCTTTTCCTTCCAGTGTGTCCTCGTGCAGCCTCTCTGATGTTTGTTCTTTATTTCTCCTCCGTCCGAGTTGCTGCAGCTTCATTCAAACACACGACTGCAGCTAAACAGCCACGCAAAACTATTCTGCAGCCCGTAACTTTAAGAAAGTCCAGCGTTTTAGGAGTTGTACCAAGGTGAATGTAGGGTGAACACACATGCACAAAGCATATCGCAGCTAGTCTCCATGGTAACAGCCATCTGGCAGTGTGTGTGTCTGTGTGCACTGAATACTCAATCAGCACCCTTGAATACTAGTGTTGCGTCATCAGCATGTTGCACATTTTCTGAAAATCAACACACTCCTTTTATTCAGCGACCAATAATGAAGGTAGAGGAAACCTTTCTGTGCAGACACTCAACAGATCAGCAAGTTGATGTTTAGGTAATTGGAAGCAGATGATTTATACACTCACACATACAGAACACTAGCCTGGCAAGTCGTCCTATATATGTGAATTTATAGTCTGGCCACGACCCATAGAAAGAGCTCAGTCTAGGGGCGGGATCTACGGTTGTCTTTCAAACTCTCTCTGTATTCTATTGGACGATGAATATCATGATGTACTCACCGCTACAGATGTCAGTCAACAGGGCAGTCCACCATACACTGTTGAAGAACACTCAAACAGTTTTTTTTTAAATTAATGACTTCAGTATCTGCTATTTTTAAAAGAAAAGCCCAAATATAAAACATCTAAAGTTGATGCCAAAGGCGCTTCAAATGAGCCAACACCATTATAGTTTTTCTGCTACATTGCATTATTCCACCCACCAAACAGATAAAGCGCCGTGATTGGCATAACACAAAAGTGCTCAGACCAATAGTAGGCTTGCTGAGGCTCCTGTGGAGCGCGGCTAGTAGCAGCAGTAGCTCAACAGGTTGAGCGGGTTGTCCAGTAATCGGAAGGTTGCAGGTTCGATCCCGGCTTCGGACAGAGAATTCTGCTGTTGTGTCCCTGGGCAAGACACTTAACCCACCTTGCCTGGTCGGAGGGACCGGTGGCGCCTGTGCTCGGCTCCTCGCCTCTGTCCGTGTGCCCCAGGGCAGCTGTGGCTACATTGTAGCTCATCACCATCAGTGTGTGAATGTGTGTGTGAGTGGATGAGTGATACACTGTAGTGTAAAGTGCTTTGGAGTCCTTACTCTGAGAGGCGCTATACAAGTGCGGGTCATTAGACCAACCAGCAGAGCAAACCTTTGCTACTGCTGCAGTCTGTCAAGATTTCTAGGCTAACAGATTTGTCCTCAGTTATTTTCAAACTAAAATCTAAAAACGGGTAGTTTTTGATATTACTTCAGCACGAGTTCAGAATACAATAAAAGTAATTTTTATTCATGAATAATGATCATTTGTCATCTCAGGCTACACATCTGCACAATGAGAATAAATTACTATCATTATTATAATGGGTTTACTACAACAGTTAGGAGAGGCTATATGTGCACTTTTGTTGTTTTAAAGCGATTTATAAAGAAAGCAGTGAGATGGTGTTGTCTGAACGACACGTTCTGTTTGTTGCAGAGCTGCATAAAAAAGATAATCGGTTCAGAAGTGGGTTTTTGGCCTAAATGCTCATTTTCCTTTTGGTTGTTTTAAACATCTGGAGGTGGTTTGATTTGGAAAAAATAAAACATCAATTTTGAGCCAAAGTTAACAGGCTGCAGGGGAAAATTTGTGAAACTATATAGTACACCATATATACTGAAATTAAAACAGCCCACTTCTCTCTCACAGACACACTTACACTCCTGCATGTATTTAGCACACAGCTAGATTCTGTTTTTCTTCGTCTCAGACAAACTGCACTGGTATAAGACGCTGCTTCACTTGCTCTTTTATTATTCTTCCAAAGAACAGAACATTTTATTCATGCTTCTTTCTTTTTAAACTCTTTAACACCTTTTCTGAAACTAGGCAGCAAACCAAAGACAATCTGACTGCTGGTCTTTGATCTGCAGATATATGGTGACACACTTGATGGGAGCAGATCTCAACAACATCGTGAAGTGTCAGAAGCTGACTGATGACCACGTTCAGTTCCTCATCTACCAGATCCTCAGAGGGTTAAAGGTCAGCGAGCAGATCACTGCCTTTGCTGGCTTCTTTTATTGAAACACTGCTCAGATTGATCTGAAATGTCTGTGTTTTCTCTGAAACGGGATGAAGCAGAAAATATTTTATTTCTTTTGTTTTTAAGAAGATGTGTGCTAATACTGTCACCAGTTTTGTTCTTGTTGCCTGTGAATCTTATAAATATCATAAAATATTGCACAGGTAATGAGTAAAATTATTAAATGCTGGTAAAATGATTAAAATATTCCAGCAATTAATTATTTTTAAGTGATTATTCTTAACCCTTTAAGACCCAACACATTAAATAATATTCAAAAGACTCAAATGTATTAAAATTTTAAATATTTAATTGGTAATGATAATATAACAATTATTAACTTTCATTTTAAATTTATCAAGCAATTCTGTAATAATTCTACAATAATTATACTAAATAAAAATTCCACTTGACACTTAATACATAAATAATCCATGAGCAGGCAGAAAACCCTTAAAAGATTTAAGACTGGAGATTATTTTGGAAAATGCTAATCTTTCTAAAGAGATACAGCTGCTACAAACTTAGAAATGTGTGTATCGCATACGATACAGTGGGCCTACTGAGTTTGTAGGTTTAATCCTTGTTTGGTTCCTTTCACAGTACATCCACTCTGCAGACATCATCCACAGAGTAAGTGATGCATGTGTTGACATAGGAAGAGAAACATGCCGTCAGCTCTATGTTCACATAATTTTCTACTTTTTCTATTTTAGGACCTGAAGCCGAGTAATCTGGCTGTTAATGAAGACTGTGAGCTTAAGGTGGGGAAGCGGTCATTACAGAGACAAGGGTTATCAAAAGTAATATGACTGATCGTAATAAAAAAAACTCCTTTTTTTATTCCTCAGATCCTTGACTTTGGCCTGGCGCGACACACGGATGATGAAATGACGGGATACGTAGCCACGCGGTGGTACCGAGCCCCTGAGATCATGCTGAACTGGATGCACTACAACATGACAGGTGAGCATGGGCGTAATTTTTCCCACAGATTTTCTCTCGAGGCCTTTTGGATCCATTCATGATTTTGACTTACTTTTACTGAAATGAGGTAAAATGTTGTTCATGTTAAAGGTGTGGTTGACTGAAAAAGATTTTTTCATGATTATTTCTGATTATAAATGGTCACTGAGTTTTTCGTGTAGGCTGAACATGAAAAAAGTCCTTCACCTATCTGCTGCATTCGTTTGGAGCAAATCTAAGATTTGAAAAGCCTGACAGGTCTATGTCACTTCACATTCATGGACTCGTCGATCTTGACTCGCGACGGGGAAGGCTGTTGTTGTTGTTTTAGTGTCCAGGAATCTTCAGACAACTTGTAAAAGCTAACTGTTAGCATTAGCAACATCGCCTCACAGAAAAACTCCAGGGGCCTCTTGTATCAAAAGTTTGTAGAAAAATTCCTGATTTCCTTCCTATGAACAAAATCTAGAATGATTGTATGGGAATAAAACCTGATTTATGAAACATGCGATGGCCTCTCGTACGCATGTTCCTCCGCAGTCGTCTGATGATAAATCCCACTTGTGCGTACCCAGGTGCTCGTGTTCTTTCTCACGCATTTACATACAGGAACACCCTCAATTAACCATATTTGGTCACGTGACGGGATTCCCTGTGTTCTATCCAGGAAAAAAAGAAAACTTGCGAGATCGAGACACTTTCTGCCGAACTGCAAAATAACCGAACAAGTTGCAGAGGTTATAAACGCGGACGGGACAGAGGAGAGGTCTCCGTCAGGAATAAATAAAAACTCTAAATGATAAATTGTAGAGTAACGGGCTGTCATTTGCATTTAAGTAGTCGTTCTGGGTGGTGTTCGTTTTATTTGGAAGTGTCTGAGTGCAGCCTCTTAGCTATCATTCAGTCTTGTTACCGAGCAGAGGACGTTCTCGTAGTTGTACAATAGAATACGAACTGGAATCGGATTTGTGCCGTTTATCTGTCGCTCCACAACGGGTCCCAAATCACAGCATAGCTCTAGAAGGATCTCATGTCAGTACGCTCACGGAAACGCGTTTACTCCAGAGAGGAGCTCTGACAAAACCTTAATAATAATATAGAAACGGTCCTTTATCTAGCGCATCTCAAGCAAAACCATGAGGTGTTTCACAAGGACAAAAATATGTTAATTCAATTCAGTTTAGTTCAATTAAATTGAATTGAACTGAATTAAATTAGATTGAATTAAAAACCTAATAAAAATGGGAAGAGACAGCCATTCTACGATGGCAGATTCCTGTCGGGCGACTCTCTGCGGCAACACAAACACGGACCTCTCACCTCTCCCATCGGCGATCATGCCTGGACCACGTCTGCCCGATATCGCAACATTGCCGAAGAAAACAAGGTGGCGCTAAACACCAGTCATGGTTTTCCACGTCCAAACATTTCCTTTTGTCCGTGACTTCAGATGGTTTTCCTTTTAGGGACTCTGGTAGTTTCTCCTGAAGTTGAAGTGGTAGCAGCTGGCCGTTTCTCCTTCTCTGATATTATTGAGCGGAGAACCTCTCACAACACTGGTGTTATGTTGCAGGGAAGTGCGGCAGTTCGGCCAGACCGTCGACCGGGTCGTCCAATAGTTGGTTTTGGTCCGAGCCGTGTTATTGGCCAATGTTTTTAGACAAATGCAAGACAACCACTTTATTGTTTTTTTTTTTTTAATCTCCACAATAAATGTACAGCTAACATGTTAGAACAAGAAAAAATGTTTTAAGCTAATTTGTTTTCCAATTTTGTCATTGTGGCTTTAACATCGTTGTTCCACAACATCAGAGAACTGGAATGGAAGTGATGTGTATTCCCTTAAGGGATGCTTTGCCATTGATATGTTATAATACTGGTGAAAAAGATTTACGCCGTGCTTTTCCAAGCTAATGTTATTTCATGTGTATTTTTTATGTGGCAGTGGATATCTGGTCAGTTGGCTGCATCATGGCTGAACTACTCACAGGACGGACGCTCTTCCCCGGCACTGATCGTATCCTTTCCGTCCTGTTTCTACACCGTGCAGAAATAAATCACTCCTTAGTGTCCACATTCACTCTGACGACGTGGAGGAGGTCAATGCAGTGTGATAGAGTTTATAATACATAATCGTGTTAACAGCATGGTTTTACGTTACAGTACCAGGCTCACAAACGCCAAAAACACAGCTAGGTGGTGAGTTTTGTACAGTGCATGCCAGTATAGTAAGCTTGTGTATGAACACAGGTTAATGGTTCTCTCTGGTGTTTGGCACAATTCTGTGTACACACACACACACGCACGCACGCGCGCACGCACGCACGCACGCGCACACACACACACACACACACACACACACGCACGCACACACACACACACACACACACACACACACACACACACACACACACACACACACACAACCCAGTCTAACCAAATGTCTTTACACAGACCAAAGGCTACAGTTGTGTTAAATATCAGAGCAGGGGCTGCTCTTGCGTAATGTGTTTGTGTTTGCTGCTCTAAATAATCAATCAGCTGATCCACTCCTTCCCTGCATGTTCACCGTGGGTGGGCGTGCGTGTGCTCTGAGCAGATCTGAGTTACTCAGAGAAGTTACGGTTATATTAAGTCTTAAGCTTTCTCTTCCATCTCCTTATCTGAATGAAACGTGAGCTTCAGATGGTTACATTTAAAGACTTAGGCGGTGCAGTTCGTTGACCCTGTCTTCATGACTATCTCGTCGTTTTGTTAAAACAGTTTTTTCAGAGATTTTCTGCTTGCATCTTATCAGACTGTTAGCAGTGTTCATGTAAAATCTATTGTCTGGGTGAAATCTGTAAATCAGCGAGTCGTCAGCAAAGAACTGTACTAAAAGTCTGTTTCAAAGCAGAAAAACTAAACATTGTCTTATTTTTGTCCTCTTCCTGTTTCCATCTAAGTGAAAAGTGAAAATAATGATGATTAATTGAATCTTTATTTTGTGACAAGTTTGCTGTTATCAGCCCCACCCTAACTAGCATGGCTACTTGCATGGCCTGCACTGATAAGACACGTCTGGTTAACCGAGAGCGTCTTCTCATACTTAAATACTCTGTGTGCAGGCTTCCATGTATCTCATTAGTTGGCTATTTTAGACAGACTGGCTTTTATTCACAAAATAACACAATTAGCTTAGCACAGTTAGCGTAGAGCATTTGTTTTCACTCGTAATCAACAGAAATCCATTTATTTATTAATCCTTTGCAGTTGGGTCTACTGCTAAAAAGGTTAGAGAGCTGATGGATGCTGGTGAGGGCCACGTCTCCTTAGGACACTTGAGCAACAATCTGCTGATAGACGGAGCAGCTTTTGTTGATATGAGATCATATTTACCCCACATTGCTCAGAGAGTAGGTTGCAGCTTGACCTGCTTTTTTTTATTTTTTATTTCTTTGAACAACATGACCTCTTGTACAAACAAACAAAAAATTTGCTGATTAGCTAAAGAATGACTTGGAAAATCAATTGTATTGCTCATATGTCCATCATTTCTGTAGCAAATGCAGTAAAATATGTAATAATCTGTTTAAAATGTGTTTCTTGCATAAAGAAAACCATTCTAAAAGGTGCTGCACAGTGAGTGTTAAGCTATAAACTGTTAAGTTTTTTTCCCCCCTCTAATCTTTAAGTTCCTCCAGCTCTCCCTGATGCATGACTCAGTAGAAGGTTGAAGACATTTTATTTCACCATGCTTCACTTTAGTTTTACTTTTGGGAATTATCTATTTTTTTGCATGCATGCAGATCACATGTTGAACATGCGATCTTGATGAACACCCTCCATCTTTTGTTTTTTCCTTCATGTGAGTGTGATAGACATTGATCAGTTGAAGCGTATAATGTTGCTCATCGGGACCCCAGGGCCAGAGCTTTTGAAGAAAATCTCTTCGGAGCCTGTGAGTGTCAAGTCCCGTCCCTCTGAGTGTCGCCGTGTCTGATGCCTTGCTGCGTCTCCGGCTGTAGTTTAGTTTGCTCCCTCGTGTTGATGCTTCCCCCTCTTGTGTTTTTTCGCTTTTGATTTCCTCGCTTTTGCAGCAGGTTGAAAATCTCCATTTCTTCATGCTCACTGTGTGTGACCCTTCTATTGCTTCTTTTTGAATCCGCCTCCCCCCGCCTGATCACAACCAGCCATGATCTTTGCTGAGCTTTATGCTACGATGCCCCTTGACTCAGAAGCTTTAGACATTAACCAGCTGCAGCAGATTATGCGCCTGACGGGGACTCCCCCAGCCTCCCTCATAAGCAGGATGCCCAGCCACGAGGTGAGACCCATTCCCGTTCGCCTTCTCAGACGGGCCTTCTTCAGCGGGAGCCGACTCTGAGCCGCAGCAGTCGGATTGTTGATTTTTTTTTGTTTTCACAGACCCATCCTTGCTAGCACACCAAGCCCTGCTCACACTTCACTCGTTCCGTTTCCTCTGACTCACCGTGCTTCATTCTAAAAAAATAAAAAATCAGGGCGTGATGTTTGTTTAATGCCTGTTAAGTGTTTTGAATGCACTTTGATGGAGCCGTAGCTCTGCAGCTTGTGTTTAAAAAAGTCATTTTATTTTACTTACAGACTGTTTTATTTATACATTTTTCACAGGCAAGGAACTACATCAGTTCACTTCCTTTCATGCCTAAAAGGAAATTTGCTGATGTGTTCATCGGTGCAAACCCTCTGGGTAAGTTCCTCTTTCTGTATGAGCCAGCAGCGTGCCACTTCTGGCTTCCTCTAGCGGTGTCATCAAACATTGCTGTTACTCTGTTTTTCACCATTTCCTGCACTTCTGTAGTTTTGCTTGCCTGATTTGTCCATTTTATTATCTAGTTAAAAGGCCTCGTGAACAGTTTCTGATGCATAGATCAGATTTTTTTAAAGTTCACAGAGAATTGATCCCCGACCAAAAATCTTTCAGCGTTACAAGCTGACACATCTAATTTACTAAAGAATTTAAAAAAGGTGTGCTCATATTGATGGCTCAGATCAATAAATGGTTTTCGAACAGATTAATTAGGTTGTTCATTTTATTCATATATATTTTTCACAAAATTCTTTGTTTGTACCAGCTTCTGCCACAGTAAACCACTCTAACGTAAACTCCACTCCTGGATTATTTTAAGAACTAGGGATGCAACAATACCACGTTTTTCCAAACCAATACGATACCGATACTTGGATCTGAGTACTCACTGATACCAATTACCGATACCGATACTTCTGCCACACATAAAATGTAATGAATTTGAATACAGGTTTTATTTTCTTCTCTGCTTTCAACAGGAAAAGACTGAGGTAGATAAAAAATATAATATATTAATAGAAATGATCACAAAACTAAAATATTAGGTGAACAGAAATGACAAGTTACAGTGAAGCCACGTTCAGGCAACTGCATTTGTATCGGTTCAATTTTATTGATGCCAGTATCGTTATTGGTGCATCCCTATCAAGAACTAAACTTGATATTTGTAACCATATTCTAAAATATTTGACAACATATCAGTGGGACTAGAGAGTCTCATGTTTACATGTCATCACAGAGTATTGTTCTTTAAATCAGATCATTAAAACATCGTTATTATTAACCTTCTGTAACCTTTAACATCCTTCTGTGGTTGCTGTCTGTAGCGGTGGACTTGCTGGAAAAAATGTTGGTGCTGGACACAGACAAGCGGATCACGGCATCCCAGGCTCTGGCCCACCCGTACTTTGCTCAGTACCACGACCCAGACGACGAGCCTGAAGCCGAACCCTACGACCAGAGCTTTGAAAGCCGCGAGCTGGACATCGAAGAGTGGCAGCGTGAGTTGTCCCACAGTTCACTCATCGTTGATGTAAACATTCATATTTCTAACTGATCTGGTTTGTGTTTTACTCTCAGGCTTAGCCTACGAAGAGGTAATCAGCTTTGTGCCGCCATCTTTAGATGAAGACGAGATGGAATCTTGAAGGGCGGGTCGCCCTTTTTTAGTTTATTTATTTTTGTTTGGTTTATTTGACTTTTTTGCCCAAGAAACACTCTTTTAAAACTACCAGTCTTGTCTGACTATCAATCACTTCTTACTCGCGCACAACCACGACATTCAAGTGCCTGCAATCCGGGGGAGGAAAGAACATCCTGGTTGGCTGTTTTTGTTAACCCGCGTCCCTCAAATAACGAGGCCGGGTTTAAACCCTCTCACCGTCTGTCTCAGACATTTCAGTTTCAGTTCCTACCCCATGAAAAAACAACTTTTAACTAACACGAGAGGTTGGTATTTTATATATTTTTACTGCTTTACAGGAAAACCTTTTTTCTTTGTGTGGATAAGTGTGTAGATATTCCAATAAACAGTATTTGTACATAAGTATTTCAGGCAGCACAGTTATATTATGTAATAATTGTAACTTGCTCAGACACTTTATCCAACCTCTTCACCAGTATGACTAAAAAAAATAAATCTTAAAATGACAAATGAGATTATATTGTTTGTAAATTATAATAAGCGTGTACAGAATAGAGGAGAAATCAGTCAAATATAAAATGGACAGGAGTTTAGGCCTTTATTTTCTTAGTTTTGTAGACTTAGCATCTTTCTTTTTTAGTTTGTAGAATAACTTCATATCAGTTTTTCCAAATGTTGAAAAGGTTTCATTTTTCCTTCATCTGTAACATTTCTGTTGTTCCAAGTGACTTCATATGCAGTCGGTAAGCTCCAGTTTCACTGAAGCTAAATGAAAAGAAAAACAGGTTTGGCTTCATAATTTATTCAGATTAGATCTTTTTCATAAGTACCAATTGTAATTTAATTTCATTGCAGTTATAAACCATATTACTATTAATGTTTATTGAATGTTTGGGGCACCACATGGCTCTGTATTTATGATCTTTTGTTTGTATTTCAGTGTAAAAGAAATATTTTTTTTTCATTATTATTTATGGAGAGCATCAATAATAATCTGATTTATCCACTAAAGCCACAGTGACTGCAGTTACAGATTGTGTTTCTAAATCAGCTAAAAGAAGAAAATCCTATCAAAGTTGCCTGAATATTTCTGTTTGAGAAAACTTTATATAATCAATATAATATAATATATTTGGAAACTGAAGGAAACAATTTGTAAATGCAGTTTCTCTGGCTTAACTACATTATGTCATCCTTTCCCCATTTACCGTTTTAGTTTTTTTTTCTTCCACATGTATTATTCCACTCCTGTCTGTTTTAAATCGGGATTGGACGTTTCCCTGTGATTTATTATTTTAATTTTTTTTGTCGTATGAGGAGCACTAGCATGTTAGCTTAGACATTTTAGCAGGGCATGAGTGGACGTTTACTCACTGGATGCTGAAGGGCAATGCTGATGCCTCACATTTTTTTACTCCACTGCATCAATCAGATATTTCTCTCATCAATATAATATCGAGGGTTGTTTTGGTTATGCTTGCTTTGCCTGAGATGTGTTTATATTTTTTCACTTTGTTCTTGACCACATGTATCGAGATGCAGGCGGTGACATCTGTAAATAATAACACCATCAGGAAATAAAGGCTATTTTTGGACCTCTGATTGGGGCTATGTTCTGAGACTGTGTTGTGCTTTAATGTTACCACTGGGGGGGGGGGGGGGGGGGGGGGGGGGGGGGGGGCAGCGGTGCACACCTTTCACTAGTCAGGTCATTTTCCAAACTGCAGAAATAAAAACATAAATTGGCTGGGGACTGGTGCCCTGAGGTCCACTGGCTGGCCCCCCTTCTTCCCAGGGCTGGGTCTATTCCCTGCTCTGGCCTATTGGTGCCCACTACTGGGGTGTACATGGCCCAATATTGGACAGCCCCTCAGTGGCACCCCCAAATATTTTTCACAGGGATGGCCATGGGGTCAGAGAAATCTTTGGAGGTGGCACACCAGATTGGTCAGTGTGGTAACTAGGAGAGTTTAGCCTGTAGCGATGCTCCTTTATTCTTTTTCATAAAAAAAACAATATGCATCCAACATGCTTACCTCAAATTTGAATAACACGAAATTTTCAGAAAAAGACATTTGAAACTTATTTGGAATGCAATTTTACACTGTAGAATTTTTAGAACACTAATTGCTAACTTCACAAAAACTTGATTTTAAACTTGGTTTGAAAATTGTGAAACATTTTTTATCTGATTATTTACTCTTTAATTGTATGTTTTTAATTGGGTTTTACATTTATATTTGATTAAATAATACGAATTTATAGTTCGTGTGAACATTAATATAATTCATTAAAGATCATTGGTCTCTGGAGTGGTCAGCAATTTTCTAGGGGTGACCCTAGTCACCCCTTGGCACCACTGCAACCCGTCCTTCATCATATACACAGCATTTAAAACAAACAACACTCTTCGTGACAAATCCACATTCAAACACCCGCAAAAAAAGCTAACAGATTAGAATGGCACATAAACACACATTTTCTAAAAAATACAGACAATACAGACATGCACATGCTCACATACAGAAGTACATGCTTCTATAAATATAGAAAACACAGTTTAACAGTTCTTATTCCATTTATACTTGTAGATTCTTTCTTTCTTTCTTTTTAGCTGTCTCGTTACGTTAAGAAACAATATTGCACTTTTAAGAGCCTCAACTGGATGGGACTGAATTCAAAACCTACTAGTCTACATGAGTTGACCAAAATAAGACTTCTTTTAGCAAAACAACTTTTTAAATCAACATTTACACAAATAAAATTGTTTTCTGCTTAACTTATTCTATTAAATTACCTATTTATAACTCTGACAAAATTGAAATATATCTAATACCAAAACACACAGACTTAAACATATATGAACTAAAACTTGGCTCCCACACTCCTTGTTTATCTGCGTATCAAACAAACCCCGCTTTTTAATCTGGTAAAATATTCATATATTTGACACAATTCTAAACGGGCTAATATTCATGTAAATTCTAAATTCATGTAAAGGATGACTGCAGTTTAATAGCCAAATGCTGCCATCTACAGCTCAATCCAAGTCATTTGAACGCTTCTGACAGAGAGTTTCCACAGTTCCGACCGCCTTTGAACGCAGCTGACAGGTTTTCGGCATGGAAAGAAAAGGTAGCGAAGCTAATTTAACCAAAAATGCTTTTTATATATTTTAATCTTAATCCACAGTCCGTCCTCTGTGTACACTTACCACACCAGCTACTTGTTATGTACGGAGTATCATCTAATGTCATAAAATACCTCGTAACAAAGGAGAAAAAGTAAAAGTGAACCATGCGCTTTGTATGTTATGTACGGTAACGTTCACGCTAGCTTTAGCCACCAGATTAGCCTCACAGTGTGGATAAAGAAACCTGCGCCAAAACTTTTGTGTAGATAAGTAGAGAAATAAACCACGTGGTTATAACAGATTCGTCAGGGCTTACTTAGAAGTTGGGCAGATAGCCTATATTCACATGAGAAATCCCCAAACGAGTAGCCGAATGTCTATGAGTTATTTATTTTAGCTAAGGAACCTGCTAGCATCACTAGTTGGCATCTAGCTGTCTCTCTCAGTTTTAATTCAACCGCGTCAACTACATTTAGACTAATTACCAACAGTTTTAAGCGAAAACTATGCAGGGGGTTGTGGTATGTAGTAGTAACACCCGTGTTCTGCTTTTTTTCTTATTTAGTTCTCGCGATTCAAGCAAGAAAGAAGAGGACCAAACCCAGAAAACCAGGGAAGAAGTAAGCAAGAAACCCGTTTTCACGTCACATGCCACATTAATTTATTTAGGAAACAAAGAAAATACGTTTGCAGACATCTCTATGAATCACAATGGTATTCTATGTAAGCTAAGAAGTTGTTTTAAATGTCTGATTCTGAGCTTTGGTCAAAAGATATCATTGACCAATTGTTTTAATTGACACCAAATAGCTAAAGACATTGAACGAACAACAGTTTCTCAATACTGAAAAACAAGGAGCAACATTAACGGCCTTTCAGAATATTGTTTTTACAGAAAAGATGTTAACATTTGTGCTAAATATATAAATGCAACAAAAACGTTGATAAACTATTACAGAGTACTATTTATCACAAATAGTACCATATAAATACTGGTGATATAGTTTTTCTCTGTCTTATCGAAGTTTTTGTCTAAATTACAGAGTGTTTTATAATGCAGATTAATGGACTTGAACCCTAAGGGATTTTGGCAAGGCAGGGCAGCTAAAGCACATTTCATACACAAAGGTGATTCAATATGCAGAAAAAACAGTGACAGCATAAAACTAGATTGTAAATTCAAATTTAAAATACATGAAAATAATTATATTAATACATAAATGACTAAGTTCAAAGCCCAAGTACAAACTTTAGTAAGGTATTAATGGTTAGTGGGTCATATTAAACTACTAAATGGAGCAAGTCTCACAGCTTAAAGGCGCAATATGTAAGGATGATATAAGAGTAACATCCTGTGGTCAAATCTAGATACTGCAGGTTATTTTTCTACACAGTAAGTGATAAGTGAGTTTCATGGCTGTTGCAAGTTATGCATCAGCACCAGACGATTCTAGATGGAAAGCGAAGATGAGTCATACAGGTTTCTTTTGATTTTTAAAATGTTTTTTATGATTATGTCACATTTTATCTGATGGTTTCATATTATTGATGTGTTCAGCACCATAATGAACATCGGCTTCTGTCATGGAAGGGGCTTTATAAATGAACAAATGAAATGAATGAATAAGTAGATTAATATATTGTCATTTCTGATGTTAGCACTCTTGGGCGTTTTACGGTAGGGAGCACTTACTCTTATTTATTATGGTTGTTTACCTCTGGCATTAGAGGAAGTGTGGTTATTTGCCGTGTTGCTTAGCTTGCTGTTAAAGTTCTGAAAGACTCAAAAAAAAAAGGAAGCAAAACGCCACAATTGACACATAATTCACTTCACTCATATATTTCACTGGAATATTGAGCTGTCAATAATTGAAAAAGTAGCTTGACATTTTTTTAGAGCTGATTATTTTTCATCAAATTCAACACTAGCATTGCTAGCTCAGTGTTAGCCTCTAGCCTTATTCTCCCAATAGTAGAGTTAATCAAAAAGATGTCGTAGCCTCTTAGAGGTACAAGAAATAACTTATGTGTTGCTTCTGTTCATTGGATTTGGTTCTTCAAACAACTTGAGGTTTTCGCCTGCCAGTGTCGAATTACAAATTTTACGCTGCAGCATTAGCTTGGCACCCGCTCTGCAAACTCATGGGCTCACAGATTCCAAACGAAGACTGTGTCCCTCGCTGACTTTTCTGAAAAAAGACAATTTGACAACCCTGCAGCAGGCTGAGAAGGAAAACCATTTCAATGTAATCTTCCAACTTGCATGAGACATTACACTTTGTTGTGATTATTTCTTTGTGAAATTGTTACATATTCAGTGTTTGCCCTACATAAGCCCAGCCGTGGTGCTATGAACCTCTCCCCGCTCTCATGGAAGACGCTCGAAAGCAAAACATTCTGCAAGCATCTTTTTCTCTATCAAATTTGTTCTGTTTTAGTTGTTCTTTAAACGCAGGGGCGGGGAACTCTGGTCCTCGAGGGCCAGTAACCAGCATGTTTTTGTTGTCTCTTATTTCCACACTCCCGATTCAGTGGTTTAATCATCTGCTGATTAAAATCAGGTGAGTTGTAGCAGAGAAAGAACAAAAACATGCATGATAGCATGCAGTCCCACCCCCTGTTTTAAAAGGTCATGTTCTGATTGTAAATAACCTGTAGTGCTTTGCATGAGCTGTGTCCAGTAAAACTGGAAGAGAAGGAGGGACTTTAAAAACAGATGGATCAGATTGCAAAGTCAAGTTTAGGTGTAATATTTCCAGATGTTATTGTCTGCTGAGAAGCGCTATGGTGCCCTCACTGTCCATGCCTGTTATTCAGAAGAATACTGCAGTAAGCTAGCCCATTAGCACCGAGTAAAAACCAGAGCCCTACTGAACTAATGCTGGATTATAATCTGGGCTTTACTGTCCTCAGGCTCCTTCCCTCCCACTTTCTTGTGTCGCTCTTACTTTTGTAGCTGCTGTGGTGAGAGGGACACAGCAGCCACACACTTAGAGAGGCAGAGGAGAGAAGTGCAGACCAACACAGACTCTAGATTTTCAGATCTTCTCTTTAACCCAGTTAAGAGTTTATGTTCAGTGAAGCTGTGTCCATTTTGTCATGTGGCTCTTGGACTGGATCTTCTCTATCAATACAGCTGTGGTGAAACTTGCCAGTGGTCTAACATGCAAGTGAGTAGGAGTGTTAAATGTGTGTTAACTAACTCCTTGATAGTGTGTGTGTGTGTGTGTGTATGTGTGCGTGCACGTGTGTGTGTGTGTGTGTGTGTGAGTGAGAGAGTGATTGAAGGGTGTGTGCAGACAGTTGAAGCTTTTCTGACTGCCTGTATGTTTTTAGAATCACAGATCTGGTGATAATTGTATTTTCAGGTATCTAATATAAGATTTGGTTGTTTAGATGACTTCCTGAGCTACAGATGCCATGTTTGGCTGCATTTAGACTCAGGAGAATAAGCAGGAATAGCCTCGGTTGCAAAGTATTTACTGTGTAGTCTCTTGCTTTAAGCTTCCCTGCTTCTCTCCCAGCCTTGGCTGTAGTTTATTACATAAGCTATCAACTATTTTATCATCTGCAGTCCTCCACAGCTCTATATATCTTACAGTGCAGGTTCACCACTTCGCTTTCTTCCCATTAGGCTGTGGTTGAATGTATGAAAAGTGTGTCTGAGTGTGTGTTGGCTAAAGGAGAAGTGGGTTGGTTTCAGGCTCTTCAAACTGGGATTTGTTGGGTTTTCATATCTTGAGTCGACCATCACAGTTTAATGTTCTTATTGATCTTGTTTGCATGGCTTGCAAACATAAAAAATCCCAATGTTATTGGACTTTTGGAAAATGAACTTTAATGTACTTGATCAGATGAAGTGGACATTCTCCAGACACGGTTTTTGACGTGATTCTCATAAATCTTTCGTAGGCGTCGGAGTGCTAAAGTGGAACCATTGGTCTACATCCATTTACACTTTGTGTGCATTGCACCCCCGCTGGATTTACCTAGTGCTGCTGTTTTTTTCTGCTGCACAGGCTCTTTACATTGATTTTATTTGTAGGGAGGGGAGGTAGGACTGCAATCGTTTTGGTCCACCTCCATCCAGAAGAGCTCTTTTCTATTGTGTCCCTGATGAAAGTAGAACAGGTAGGGAGGGGCAAGGATACACACATGATACACACACTCATGTCAGATAAGAGTGATCGGCTCATTGTGATTCTTTATTTGCGTTATCTCTCTGTCACGTGTTCACAATATTAACTTTATAGTAGTTCTTCTGCTAAAAGTTTCCATCTTCACCTCTGACATGACATTTGTTCAGTGTTTTATCCCCAAAAAAACGAAGGGAAAATTCACTCGGATCCAGTGATTTACTCACTTAGGAAGGCATTTTCCTTTGGAGTTTTGCTGCAGGTATGATTCTGTAACATGAAGTGTAGCGGTCACACTTTATAGCGCGATGACTGCAAATTAGTTATGACCAATAAGATGTGATTATTCGTGTAAATATGAAATATCAATCTGATTGATCTTTGAATGTTTAATCAGAAGAGTCTAGGGTTCTTTGCTTGTTCAGGGACCATAGACACTTTGTATTAATTCAGACAGAGTCAGGTATATAGTTAAAATGGAATTTAATTCTTTTCTAAACGAATGATTATACATGACAAGATATGAATAATGCGGCGTGATGGAGTGGATATGCGGTGATGGGATGTGATGTGTGAGGTGGTGTGATGTAAATTAGATGTTTATCAGAATCTTTTTACCTGAAAGAAATTGTGAAATCTGGGTGTAAAAGAATTTGTTGTCTGTCTGCTATAAACTAGAGAGTTGATTATTAATAAAACAGCATCTGAGCATCAGATGCAATCTGTTGTGTCTGCAAACCCTGGCGGAGACCCCCAGCAGGTCCCGCCTGTCAGAAGTCGGGTGGACCTCACGGCACCTGAAGCCAGTAGATTAACTTCGATGCGACCCATCCAGTCTTGAGATGTCCAGGTCACAACAGTAGCTGGAATGCTTGTTTGCGTCCAAAGTGGATGTGGCTGTCAGGGAGCCGTCTGGCTGTGTCAGCTTGCAGCGTGCAAACAGGTTGACTGTATGTCAAAAGAGATGTCCCAAGGATGCTTGTTCCGGATTGGCCGGTTCGAAACTGAATTACTCGGGAAGTAATTCCTGTTTTATTAAACCACAGTGTTATGATTTCTGTCCAATCAGAATCTGACAAGTTTCTGGGTTTTTACCAACATCCCTCAGAAAGCCACTCCTTCCTTCAGATACAAGATTCTTAATTCTGTAAATAAAGAATCTTTAAACGTTATGTGAGGCGAACCTTAACCTTAATTTGTATCGTATTGTAATGTGTATGAGTGTAGATAATGATTAACTTGTTAAATCAAACACATAGTAATTTGTGATATAAATGGATCTTTGTAAGAACAACATTAATTTCAAATTCATTGATTTAAGCACAGGCTATTCAAACATTTGATTTAGACATCTTGTTCATTCATCACATACGATTATTTAACCCATAAGTTGTAAAGCCTTGTAGGATTCGTGTGGATTCACTTTTATTCGAGTGAGGAATCCAGCAGTCGGACTTTTAGCAGAGAGATACGGCTTTTGCGGGAGACCTTGACAGTTTATTTATGTCTGCGTTGAAGAACAGTAAGTGAGCAAAAGTTTGATCTCTGCGTCTGGATCCTCCAGCTGGTGTATAACCTTGACTTTGCAGCTCTGGCGTGTATGAAAGGTTGCTGTCAATTCAATGCTGAAAATGGACTCTGTTGATACATTACAAAAGTTTGTTATTGTTTACTGTTGTTGCAGGATCTGGTGAAAGTTTTCTCTGACAGAATAGGATGTAGATAAATTGTGGTGATAGTTAAAAGTAAGTAAGAGTCTAATTTCTTTGAGTGTCTTACGTCTTTGCTGGCTATACGTCATCGGGAATTACTGTTATCTTAAAGTTTGGACATATCTATTTCAAGACATCAAAATCACCAATAATAACTATAGACTACAGCACTGAAGTGCATAACTCCAGAGGTTTCTTTGTTGCATGGAAGATAATTTAGAAATGTAATTTTAACATTTAAAACCTCCTGATGGCAGAATTGCAGGTGTGTTTAAATCATAAATGACAGTATTCACACTCATTAATATGTATTAGTTAGTAAATGGCCGTGAGAAAACACATAAGCTATTTGCTATTATTTCTTAATGTTTTTGAAATGTTTGTATTCAAGGAAAATTTAAATGTTGCTGGAGGGTGCTGCTTTTTGTTATTTTCATAAGTTTTGCTAAAAACAGATCAGAAGGGACTTCCTAAGTTTAACATCTGGGCGTAGTCTCTGGGGATTTTTGGGTTAAAGGTTTGATACAATAAAAACCTTTCCCAGCTTTCAGCAGTTATTATGGTTTGACCATGGTCTTTAGTTTGTTTAGTTGTTTTGAGAATAAACTGGATTTAGTGAGAATTTGCTGTGATGAAGGAACTTTAGCATTTAACCTCCAGTCTGAGGCTAACAGAAACACGTGAAGCGCCTTCTCTGGGTCGAGACAGGATTGTAAAGTAAACTGTAGTTTTGCTGCTTAAAACCCATAAAAACCAGAGAACTGTTGATGGAATGATGAGATGGGGATGATGGACAGACAGACAGGAAGGATAGAAGAATAGTGTTTTGATCAGATGAGGAGGAGGAGTTGAGGATAAGGCTGATGTCGCATCTCACCTGCAATGCAGTGCTGGGCTCTCCCCCAATCATCTCGCAGCTGTCGTTGAGGGGGGCTGGGCCAGAGGCTGACGACAGCCAAGGAGAGTTCTCGGTCAGACAGAGAGGCAGCGTGTGAGTGAGAGAGGGAAGAGTGAGCGAGGATTGGCGAGTGTACAGTAGATCCGTTCAGTCCAGGACGCAGTCTGCAGCAAGCTCTCATCAAATCTTCTCTCCACGCTTCCCTGTTCCTGCCTCGCTCGTCTTCTTTCCCATCTTCTCACTTTATTTTCTAGTCGTTGACGATCATTTACTTTTCACCCTCTGTACTTTTGTTTCTGCCTGTGCACCTCCCCTCATTCCCCTCCTGACGGATGGAGTAAGGGGTTTCTTTCAACACCTGGTCCCTCTGGCCCCCCTAGCCTCACATCCCATGGGAATCCGTGCGTCTTGCAGGTAGGATGAGTGTTATTATGTGATGGTTTGGAGGTGGGGACCCAGCAAGGCCAGTTAACAACAGCCAGGACAGCCCAAGGTTCTCTAGTGTTGCAGAAGTCCTTGAAGTATCCTGATGTGTATTGTGTGATCAGAGGGCACTGAACTCTGTCTATGAAGGAAAAACAAATATGTACTTTGAATGGTCAAGTGTCTGTCTTGTTTTGGCATCAAACACAAGAAATTTGTGTCAAATGCTTAATTTGTGTCAACGTTCTGTTGTTGTTTGTCTTGGATCACAGCATTGCACTCTGAGGTGTTTTTATGCTCACCTCATCAGGGCAGCTCTTAATTTTTGTCAACAAGTGTCGTATTTACATCAAAAAGTATTTGTCTGTTATTATGTGTCAGTAAATATCTAAACAAAACTATTATTCCTTGTTGTAATCAGAAGGTATAAATGAATCATTTGTGTTTTAAGAGAGAGGTGAGAACATGATTGTCGTCTCTTCACCTCTGGAAAGTATCTTGTTTACCTTTTTTTTGTTTTCCTCCCAACAATGAGCTTTGTCCTCCTTCCAAGTAACCGATTGTCAGTTTCTTTGAACCCATAAAAAATAATCAATTTAGTAGGAATTTTTTTTAGGTTTTTGGGCCTTTTTAGAAAATGTAAACAGTAGCTCATCAATGAGCGCTGAGCCTGGGCTTGTGTTTTAGTAGCTGCATTTGTTTTTTACTTTCCAGTAAAATGTTGCTTTGTTTTTTGGTGTTTATAAGTAGCATCATACTATACCATCAGTAAGAACATATTTGTCATGATTTAAGAACAAGGTTTTTTATCTCATAAAATTGATACGAAAAACAAACCTTGTTTATCTTCCCCAGTTTCAGTACATAAACTAAAGCTACTTTAATGATGTGAAACTGGTTTGTTAGCATGAAGGCGGAAATGGAGATTTCAACTCAGTCACTTTTGTATTACTGTGGCTGGTCACACATCATAGAATAGTAAAAAGTCTGCAGGGACATTTATTTCTGCAAGGATCTGCAACACTAAACAAAACTCAACAAGGTGCATTTATTACAAGTGTTGCATAGACTTCCAAATGGTGATAAGGAAAGGAAATTATTTGAAAATATAATTACATTAATTTTTGAAATAATCAGTGGTGTGTGGCGAATTTATTTTTGCAAGTCAGTTTTCATCACCACAGGGGGGCGCCAAATTACCCTTCTTATGCATCATACGGCACTGGTACCAGGTCCACAAGCACTTCCGGCAATAAAGTTGTTCAAGGACTTGCTTAAAATTCACCAATATATGCAAACTGCACACGTACTTAACTGGAAGAGGCTCATCAAAACGTCAGAATCTACATTTTCAACCTCAGACACCCAACAACAATGAGCCGCTACATGAAAAGGCCGTGAAAAGACGCTAAACACACATGTAGAGAAAAACACACAGTAGCAACAATGCAATATGATCCTACCCACAGAAGCAGCCATTTAAATTAAAGTCCAGACTCTTCTTTTCAATCGGTAAAAGTCGGCCGCCATTACTCAATGTGCAAAACTCACTGAGCAAGCCGCGAACGCAGCAGCAAAAACGGCTCATTTCATGAAATCAAAAGCGTAAATTCAATCGTACCTTTGCAGGTTTATGGTCATAATCCGTGTTATAGTAAAATAAAATCCACTCGGTTCATGTAGTCACGTCCCAACATCACACTGATCTGATTCCTGACAGTTTTGGGCTTTGGGGCTTTTGGCTCGGAGTTCCAGGTGAACATCCTGATCTGAGACTCCAGTCTTCTGCGCATGTTTCAATCACAAATCTCTGCACCCAAAGGCTCTTCTATTCTATTCTTTATATTGGAGGGGGATCCAGCGCACATTCGCCAATCATAGCGTAGGTCTATTGCAAAGACCGCTGTGCCCAAAATGAACAGGAAATATGTCACAAGATGATTTGGTCGTGGTAAAAGTGAGAGAACATTTTTAATCTACAGGTAAATGTAGATTATACACAGCATTTTCAGTCTGTATGATGTATAGATCGTTTAGTTTAATTTTCATGTTTTATTATTTTATATTTTGTGATTCCTGTCTTCTTCATCCTCTTCCTGTGAGACTGGTGGGGTGGCACCCTAGTGCCCCCTTTGGACGAGCCGCCACTTATGATAATTTCTGTATAAACTAATAATAAATCATGTCTGTAGGATTTTTATACCACACACACCGTTTAAATGGCGGCTTTGCTCATGTCGTCGTCCTCCAGTAATCTCTTCAGCACCTTGGACAGCACCAAGAGGATATTTGTTCAATAAACTGGATTTTTATTCAGCTGATCAAAAACAAACAAACAAGAAAACCAAATTAGGTTTATTGTTTGTATCCTAACTGATGCATCGTTTTGTCATGTTTATTCACCACTTTAATTTGTAATATAATTAAAATACATTTTAGTTAGTGTCACATAGCCTCCTTAGTGATCGTTAAATGTGCGTCAGGATTTTAACAACTATTAATTATCAGTCCTGTTTGGGTTTTTTTTGGATGGAGTTGTGTTGTTTGGTTCTGTTTGGTAAGGGAAGGTGAATCATTCCTCCCTTCCTCTGCTTTTCAGCCCACCTTTGGCTCTGATGGATCTTGCCATCAACAGAGAGTTCTTAGCCTTGAATCAAAGACATCCCTAGTTATTAGTTTTATATTTATTTTACTTAATTTTGGAAGTTTTCCTCCTGTGTAATGAATGAATTCATGTTTTCCATCATACCATAAGCCCTGTCAAACTACCTGATGCAGGAGTAAAGACTACAGGATGAGCTGATTAGAGAAGTTTGTTTAAGACATAAGCTGTGGCAGCAGGACACCTGACAATGGCTGGTCTGCATGGAAATGTTAGTGTAAATATGAATCCTTTAAAATAATAATATAGTTTATACGAATGTGTCCTGACTGTTCAGATAATGTTTTTCTCAAAGCTGTTGTGTCTCCTCATTGAGCATGCTGCATCAGTCTTGCCTTTCCCGATGCTGGGATCAAAGTCAGTGAGCTGCAGACTTTTTCTTATTGTTCGCACATTAACGTTTAAAAAAAGAACAAAAGGTTTTGAATATTTCAGGGTTTTTGTTTTGTTTTTCATGGGCAAATCGAACAAAATCCCAAAAGCTTTCCTACTCAGCTGGCTGGGGGCTTGTCAGTTTTTCTCATTTTAAATAAGCAGAAGAGGTCTTTGTTTACGTCTTTGTTTACAATCTCTACAGCCTCCATTCTTCCTGGCTCCAGATCCAATCATGTGAGCCTGCGGGGTTGCCAAGTCTGCACTGGCAAACACTCCTGCACACTGCATTTGTAATTTAACAGGAGTGACCCAGAAGTCATTTCTTGTACCCGAAGAGCCACGGCATCTTTTTGTTTTACTCTAATATTGGGTAAAGGAGGCTATACGCTAACAATGCTAACGGTGAATTAGAAACAAAAAGCTCTAAAAAATAATTCAAGCTACTTTATGAATCACCAACAACTAGATATTACAGTGAAATGTGTTTATGATCAACTTACTGTGTTTGACTTCACTTGTCATCAAGAGTCTTCTGATCCTTTAATGGCAACTGTTGCTCAGAGTGGGCTTGTTTTTTATGACTGCAGTGCCCACATTTGACCAGAAGTCATTTTTACTTCATGCACTTTTAAACGTTTTACACTTATTTACACTAATCTGATTGTCTCTCTTCATATCAGTCCTTCCTTATTTCTGTCTTCAACGTTCCTGTCCTTTAGGTCCTTTTCTTGTCTCACTGACCTTACTGGTTTCTGTTCTTTGCTCAGACTGGAGCCTCATGGTCGTGGAGTTGCCACTCAACAGGGTCAAGCAGAGTCTCCTGCTCCAGAGCAGGATGAGGAGATCCTGGGCTCCGACGACGACGAGCAGGAGGATCCCAACGATTATTGCAGGGGTAGGAACTGTCAAACGTGTGTGTGTGTGTGTGTGTGCGCGCGCGTGCGCACGTGCGTGCGTGTGTGTGGTGTGTGCGTGATTGGAGTTGCATTATTTTCTAATTTAAAAAGGTGTCAACAGAGCTGTCATAACATCCTTGAAAAACATTCCTTTATAATAAACTCTAGTTGCATAAAGCAAAAGTTAATGTTTGACCATTTCTCTCACTGTGCATGTGTTCAGGTGGATACCACCATGTCAAGATTGGTGATCTGTTTAACGGCAGATATCATGTGATCCGTAAACTGGGTTGGGGTCACTTCTCCACTGTATGGCTGGCCTGGGACATCCAGTAAGTCCCTGTCAAACTGATATTTGTCTTTTTTGACTGCATTGATGTTCTGAAAAACTAAAGTAAACAGTGATGCATTTAAGCATAAATTTAAAAAATAGCTCTAAAATGTTTTGTGACTGAAAAGCACTGCTGCTGACTCACAGCAAGTGTTTAAAAACTGTTAGATTTTGGACGCCATCATTTAAAAGTAGCAGAGGCTTTTTAAATGCAGCTGCAGCATCTGGGCAGCTGTTGATAAGCTGCTTGTTGTTTTTTTTAACAGCCTATTGGAATTGCTACTGGCCCTCACTCTGTGAGCTGCTGTCCTTGTGGTGGTCTGAACCAGATTAAACTTGAACTTCATTTGTAATTAGTTGGTGGATTATAGCTGCTTGTGGGCACCAGTTATAAACATCAGGGTTTAAAAATGTGTGTCTTTATTTCCAGTGTTCCTGTGTGTTTAAATATTGCTCTGATGTTATTATTCGACCCTTTTTGAACAAGCTGATGTGGCCGTAAAATGCGTGGTTATAAATTAGGCTTACTGTCGTTTCCAGGGAGAAATCCTTCGTGGCCATGAAGGTGGTTAAAAGTGCTGAACATTACACAGAGACGGCTCTGGATGAGATCAAGCTGCTCAAATCTGTGAGGCAACATTAAATCTTTTTGTTGTTCAGATACATCCAGTGTACTTGTTGGTATTCACACAGCTGTTTGTGTCTTCCAGGTGAGGAACACGGATCCCAGAGATCCCAGTAGAGAGAAGGTGGTGCAGCTACTGGACGACTTCAAAATTTCTGGCATGAATGGAACTCGTATCCTCTGCTGCAAAGGAATTTTGCTTTATTAACAGACACATTAATGTCCTTGTTAATCAAAATGCTGATAATTTACAAAAGGATCATTTACAGCAACACACATGTATGAGTAACTGCTTTACTGCCTACTACTGTTGATGCGTGTAAGCCAGGCTTCTTGACCTGCCTTCCTCCAGATGTGTGTATGGTGTTTGAGGTTCTGGGCTACCACCTCTTGAAGTGGATCATAAAGTCTAACTATCAGGGCCTGCCCCTGCCTTGTGTTAAAAGCATCATACGACAGGTAGTGTGCTGCAAAACAGAAGCATAAACTTCAAGCATCAAGATTTGTTTTGCTTTAAATGTAGGGGGCAATGTCAGTTATTTCATCTAGAACATCTGTGACTCTCCTGCAGGTTCTTCAGGGCCTGGACTACCTCCACTCCAAGTGTAAGATCATTCACACGGACATTAAACCAGAAAATATCCTGCTGACTGTCAACGAGCCCTACATCAGGAAGATGGCTGCTGAAGCGACGCAGTGGCAGAAGTCTGGAGCTCCGCCTCCCTCTGGATCTGCAGGTTACATCCTCTCACTTTGGGTTTGGAGACAAGAATGAATTTAAATCTACTTGATACGTTTAATGTGAGGTGATCACAAACTCAAAAATGTGAGCATTTTGGCTTGAAACCAGTAAAAAGGGAAAGCTTGGATGTGAGTCACCAGTGGGTTGGTTATGGCTGTCAGCGGCTCACCTAGAGGAGGACTTCGTGTGACTCCTGCTGAGCTTGGCGCCACAGCAGAGAGGGTTTGTTGGGGAAGATCGGTATAAATTTATCCACCAGAACAGACTGCTGATTCTAGAGCCGTGTGTCCTTCAACTTTATAATCCTTTGATGTTTCCCATTTCCTACAGTCAGTACAGCTCCAGCATCAAAACAAGTAAGTCGATTTGATAAGGCTTTTATTAACTACACATAGGATAAATGCAATGCAGCTTTCTCCATTTTCCAGCCAGCCAAAATGTCAAAGAACAAAAAGAAGAAGATGAAAAAGAAGCAAAAGAAGCAAGCAGAACTGTTGGAGAAGAGGATCCAGGAGACGGAGGGAGGAGCTCTACCTGATGGTGGAGAGGAAGATGATGAAGAGGAGACGGAGACCAATGAAGACACGGCTTCCTCGACCACCCTCCCTGTGTCTGCTACCCTGCAGGACTTAGATAATTACACTAGCACAGGTGAGCAGGTCACAGTGACCCAGGTTTACCACCAGATGTGTAAACGGTGTGTTTTCTCCACGACCTCAGCGGCGCGTTCTTTCCTGCGGAGCTCATTTCAGAAGTGCATCAGCAGTGAGGGTGTTCCATGCAGCTGGTCCAGCGAGGGCACGAAATCACAGGGGAATTGCAGGATCACATGTGATTTTGCCAGTTCACGCAAGAAATATCAAGGAGGAAGATGTATCGAAAATGTCTTTTATTTTTAAAGGTGCCAGATGTTTTGCATTGCTCCTGTGTCTGACTTCCTGTTCGACTCAAGCTGAACTGCTGAGCTTGACGTGTTCTGGAAATGTAGAGCGTAACACCTTAAGCATGAATTTAGCTGAGCGGTATTGCACTACGCTTCTGGTATGCACCCAGGACGTGTCGCTCCGCGCCCAGGACGTGTCGCTCCGCGCCCAGGACGTGTCGCTCCGCGCCCAGGACGTGTCGCTCCGCGCCCAGGACGTGTCGCTCCGCGCCCAGGACGTGTCGCTCCGCGCCCAGGACGTGTCGCTCCGCGCCCAGGACGTGTCGCTCTGCGCCCAAGGCGTGTCGCTCCGCGCCCAGGACGTGTCGCTCCGCGCCCAGGACGTGTCGCTCCGCGCCCAGGACGTGTCGCTCCGCGCCCAGGGCGTGTCGCTCTGCGCCCAGTGGATACACCCATTCACCACAACGGTGTCCATTTGGCTGTGTTTTACGACATTAATGACGATTACGCTTCCAGTGAAACGTCGGGGTTAGAAAACATTTGTCTTCAAGGGAAAACTGTGAAAATAATCCATCATATTTTTTTGTAGACCTGACTCCTGACGAGCAGCCCAGAGAGATGCCTGAGTTAAATGAGCAGGAAAAGGAGACGACCCAACAGGAGAACAGAATGGAAATCAACTGTAACGGCCACGTGTCATCAGCAGACGGCAACGCCAGTCCAGATGCACAAGAGTCAGAGCAGTGTGCCAAGGAACTGGAGGACCAACAGAACACAAACCAACCAGAGATCCACCAAACGTTATGCAACAAAGAGGAACAGGAGATCTGTGACCCAGACACGACCGTGCTGCAGCTCCTTTCATCCCACAGCTCAGATGTTGGTGTAGAGTGGCAGGAGGGGGAAACAGAAGGAAAAAAGATGAAGGACATGGACAATCAAGAGGAGGACAAGAAAGGGAGTGATGAAGAGGAGTGCCAGAATGGTTAGTGGTGATCTTACTGTGAAGCACCAGGGGTCTTCAAATGGACTCTAAAATGTTTATTTTCAGGTTTTTACCTTGTTTGCTAATGAATATTTCAACATCTGTTTGTAATGAGGTAAAACTAGTAAAATGGTTCATTTTTAATTTGCTCCTTTAAGTTACCTTTTTTCTGCAAGTGATGTTTTATCGGATACAATAAGCATAAATGTTGGTATTTATCCCTTTTTTGTCTGTAATTTCATGTTTTACAGACCTGGTCGTTATTTCATGCTCATTTCAACTCTAGTTTCTAAAAGAATCACTGAAATAGTTCAGATCAGTCACAAATAAGACCAACTTGTTTTAAATAGTTAAAATATACAGCAGATTTCTAATCCAACAGCAGTGTGGAGGATGTTGGGTTGGTTGTGCTTTAATTTGAAAATGGATGCAGCGTGCTTTCCACTGAGCAGGTCAGAAACGCTGCTGCTGCTCAGCGAGTGGGCTGTCTGTGTCCACGGAGGGCCGGAGCTGAGTGGGCCTTGTTGTGCTAGCTGGGGCTGATGCATATGGATGCATCATGGTTCTGATTTTCACTCAGGCACATCACTAATAACACCCTCTACTTTGTAGCTGAATAAATGACAGTAAACGTTCTGCATCAGACCCTGCAGGACCAGCCTGAGATAAGTGGATTGAGGGAGTTAAATCACCTTTTACTCTGCCTTGTACCTTCAGCAGGGAGTATGCTGATAAATCCTCTGGATCCTCAGAACGCTGACAAGCTGCAGGTTAAGATAGCTGACCTCGGTAATGCCTGCTGGGTGGTAAGTGCAAACAGAATGCACACAAATCAGCCACAACGCTTGGTTAGAATTTTATAAGGAAGACTGGATGAGATTTTATGTTGTGTCGTTATGGTTTTGCCTGTGTGTGTGTGTGTGTGATGTTGATCTAATTTGTTATTCTACCACTGCTAACTGACCTTTGAATAAATAAAATGCTACAAGTCAGGCACTTTTATAGGTTTTTGATCAAAATTGATATTAAAGTGTGTAAAAAAGCAGAGTGGTTATAAGATTACTGACCTTCAGTTTGTTTATTTGTTTGGTAGTTGTTGTTTTTTTTGACAGTATCAGCTGGTTTTTCTAAAATACTACTGACAAGTTTGTTATTTTGCAGCATAAACACTTCACCGATGACATCCAGACACGACAGTACCGTTCTCTTGAGGTTCTGACTGGAGCCGGCTACAGCACTCCAGCAGACATTTGGAGCACAGCCTGCATGGTAACACACACACACACACACACACACACACACACACACACACACACACACACACACACACACACGCTACAGTGATATGGTCAGGCTCTTTGCACTTCCTGAAGAGATTATTATTTCCTGAAGAGATTATTATTAATGGTTATGAACAAGAAGTATTAGAATTTGCGGACACATTTTTGCTTAAATCTTAATTTTTTTTTAATGTCTGAAATTTGTTTTGAATTTGCCTGTTTTAAGTCAACAATGTGTCATTAAGGTCTTTAAGAGCAAGCCACCCTGCTACCAGAGTCTTACGCCATCCCATACCGCCATTTTGAAAAAAGGGAGGCGTCGCCTGGTGGACAGAGAGGGCAGCACTGCGTCAGTGACCAAACTCTGAGCTGTTTCGCTTTGTATCGGCTCAAGAGGGGCTGAGCCAGCCAGATGCGTGGCCAAGACTTGAGCGCAGTGCATCCACGTCAGGTGGTACTATTTAGCCAATAGCGATGGCTGATTCCAATTCAATATAAATCAGACTTTTAAACTGAAGAGGGCACCACACGGATGGTTTTAGACAGAATAGTTATATTTTAAATAAGAATGCAATCAAATACCAAAGTAATGACTTCACATGTCAACAGCACTGTTGTCAGCAAAAATGTTGATTTGGGGGTGACTTGCTCTTTAAGCTCATTTATGTGGAATTGTTTCATCTTGAGTGTGTGTGTTTTTATTTTTTCTCTCAGGCCTTTGAACTTGCAACAGGAGATTATCTGTTTGAGCCTCACTCTGGAGAAGACTACTCCAGAGATGAAGGTCAGTGCTGCCAAAGAGGAATAAAACTGAACTTTTGTTTTAAAGGACAACCAGAAAAGAAGTGCCGTATTTGTTTAGGAACTTTAAAAACATCAAATCCATTTAACACACAGTTCTAGTCCAACTGTTCCTAAAATAAAGAAATGTATCCTGTGTGGATTTCTAAGCTACTTGAAATCTAATGTTCTGTTTATTTTGGTTGTTCGTGTGTTTTTCTTTCCTCCCCGTAGATCACATAGCTCTCATCATCGAGCTGCTAGGAAAAGTTCCTCGGAAGCTGATCTTGGCAGGAAAATACTCCAAGGAGTTTTTCACCAAGAAAGGTAAACACACCTGCCTGCAGCCAGCTGTTGGCTGCAGTTCTACTCTGAAATATGTCCTTGTCCATGGGTGAAGCTCCTGAGAGCTCAGGGGAACAGCCATCTGCTCAGTTCAGAACAGAATATTAGAAATGCATTTATTTTAAGATCTTGAATGCTGTTACTTCTTGTACTTTTGGATGCACCTCCGTAATTAAATGTTTTACATCCGGTTCTCTCAGGTGATCTGCGTCACATCACCAAGCTGAAGCCGTGGGCTTTGTTCGATGTCTTGGTGGAGAAGTACGAGTGGTCCAAGGAGGAAGCTCACTCGTTCAGCAGCTTCCTGCTGCCCATGCTGGACCTGGTGCCTGAAAGGAGGGCCACAGCAGCTCAGTGCCTCTCACATCCATGGCTCACATCCTAGAGGCCACACATACACACACACACTGCTGTTCTCATATTGTGTAATGGTGAATCGGGTGTGAAGGCCCTGGACGTTTGCGTCTGTCAGCCTCATTGTGCCTGCGCTGCATCTTCACATCTCGGCATATTCACGCCCATCCAAACAGCAGAGACCCTGCAGTCTTTTTTCACTGTTTATTTAAGGAGGTAAAGATCCTCTCCGTATTTACTGATTTTTTTTTTTTTTTTACTGGTTAGACAACATCTTTTTGTGCTTATTTCCCTCAGACTGCTGCTATTTCTCTTCTGCCCGTCATTCTTGTCGGATTTAAAATACCTTTGCACTTTTCTACAAATGAAAAAAGCAGGATGCCGTCAGAGACGCAAAGATCTGATGCCGAGCCAAAACTGTTTGTCATCACGTGCCAGCTTTTTTATACATTTAGCTGAAAACGATGTAGTCAGTTACAGCTGAGGTTAAAACGTTGAAGTATTGTTAGTTTAGACTTCTCATGAACGGACCTTTTTCCTACATTTGTTCTCAGAGAGCTACAAGATAAAAATGGATTTAATTTAGTTATCCAAACTCACACTTTGTTCTTATTTCAGATGTGGTTGGTTGTAGGGATTTTTAAGGAACACGTGTTTTTGTACAACATAGTAGGAACAAAAATCTCATTATTTCTCTCTAGTGCATGAGCTGGCAGACGGTTTATTCTTCTTTGGATTGTTATTTTTAAATTCTTAATTCACTCATGTTCCACATTCACGTGAAAACACACCATACAAGAATTCTGTGTACAGTTCAGTGTACCAAAGAATCGGACTACACGGTCATTAAACTAGTGAAGACTGAAATGTGCGTTCTGAGGGCCTTAAGAGACATTTATGAACCATCAGCAGGCAATAAAATCCTCCCAGACGAGCTGGATCAGTGGAAAAGATTGTATTAATTATAAATATTGTAATAATGCTTTACATTTCATTGCAGCGGTCATTCGTTTTTTTAAGCAAGTCTCTTATTTCCATGTCTTCCTTCTTTGTCTGTCGGTAATAAGAATAAACATTTTCCAAAACGAGTGTTGGCCTCTTCAGTCATTACTCATTATGTTAAATAGGTTGCTGATGTTTATTTTAGGGACCTACAAGGATTTTAGCTAGGGATGGACAATATATCGGCATCAATTTCAGTATCGACCGATGTTAGTCTTTTTTTAACCCACCGATATCGGTTCGAAAAGTAAAAATGGGCCGATATTAACAACCAATATTTTTTCCATATCTCCATTTGTTTGCCTGTTTCAGAAGGTGAGGGGAGTGATGTGTAATTGTTTACTTATGTGAACAGTGAAGGAAATAATCTCGGAACAACATTTTTAGGAAAAATATAACATTTGGATCCTCTAACAAATGAACAAGCATTTATGGATTAGCAGCAGACTTTATCGACATGTCGTCAAACAGCAAAGGTGCAATTTTAACACCACGAAGCATTTCTGACCTAATCTCACACACATATTTATATGTATATAGTCAACATGATTTTCTAAAGCATACACATGATCGGTTCAATTTTAAAAGGAAATTTAAAAGAAATACAACCTAGTTACTCATTCTTTTATGAAGATCGGACACTAATTTGTCCCTTTAAGTGAAATGACTTCAAAGCGGTTTATTTTTGTAACGCTTATTACCCAAAACATCCTTTTGTAACATTTTAATCTGAGTAAATTTGAAAAATAGCACTGTTAATGAAGCAACATTACACACAGAAAACATATACTGTATTTCGTATTTAAATTTCAATTTTTATTTAACAATTTCATGGTTTCTTTTAGAAATAAAAATGTATTTATTGTACTGATTTTAAATGAGTTTGCGTGATTGTAGAAGAGGCAGAAATAGCTGGAGCTGATGAAACCTTCAGAGCTGTGTTGTCTGTCCCAGAGAGCCTCTGTGTGTCACTTTAGTGACTCTCACCCATCAGGCCTTATCTGTTCATAGGAGACATAATAAATTACTGAAGGGGTCTAATTCTGCACAAATAAAAACCCAATCCTGCATATTTGCCCCGTCTAACCATCACATCCTCCAGTTACCTCCCCCTCGTACCTTTCTCCTCCACCTGGAAGTCCTCGGGCAGCAGCTTGTCCTGCCGGTTGCCCAGGCTGAAGGCCAGGAAGGAGAGGACGAGCGAGTCCATGATGCTAATGATGGCCAGGATGTAGGCCCAGCGCACCGTGCAGTTACCCAGAGTGTACTTGTCCGTCCGCTGGCCGCACATCCGCTTCACCTCATCTGAGTCCCAGCCGTCGGGATAGATCATGCAGCCGATAACCATGCATGTACCTGAGAGGACGATGAGAGCCCACACACACCATCAGAGCTCTGGAAACATTTATAGGACTGCACGATACATAAATGTCAGAACATTTTCTCATTTCCTCTGATGGAAGGGTTAATAAGGAAGGGAATCAGAGGAGACATTAAACACTAAGATGCTGAGCAGCTTCAAGGTTCACAAAGCTCATTTAATCCATTATTGACTCTGCAGACAGGATACCCTTCTGCAGTTTCAGCTCAGCATGATGAGGTGAAACACACACACACACACACATTTTCATTGAGCTCCTTGTTTCAGTGATGACTGATGCAGATCATACATTTTGTGTTTAAGCTCAGATCAAATCTACCAATAAACTGATGAATTATGCTCAAAGCCACAGTATACCTCACATCATCACAAACCTGGACTAGTGTTTGCACTAGTCACACGTGTAACCGCACACCTCCAATTCAGTCTCATTACCTGTCTCACTACAGCCTCATCCTTTCACTTGCTGCTGCAGGAGCTGCTTCATGTTTCAGAGGCAGACTCGGGTTTCACGTCTATCTGAGGATGCACAGTGACTAAAGTCTTGTCAGTACTGAGTTTGTTTATTTTTAAAATTTGGTGTGCAATTGTATTTGTTTTACAGATACTTTTGAATTCATTCTTGCTTTTACATCTATTGGGGGGGGGGGGGGCTTGATCTTGAGACAAACCTAAATGAATAAAAGATGTGGACTCTGTCTGTATATTTTACTGTAAGTGTTTTCAAATAGAAATGTTTTCAACATCAGACACAAAAAACTAAATACTAAATGTTAAACTGAAAAGGCACTTTTCAAAAGATGATTTAATTCACTAATGAGGGAAAAGTTACCCTAAACTAATATAACCAGGACATATTTAATCTGGGTAACCTCACAACATCAACACAGACAAAATTATGGGACCCCTGCAATCTTGTGGGGACCCCCTTGGGGGGGTCATGGACCCCAAGTCGGGAACCAATGCTGTAGGAGAATGTCTGATAGCCTTAAACAGACATTTTAGAAAACAGAGGCGGATTCACCGGGATGGCATAGGGTGCCAACTGCCACCCTAAAAGAAAGCCTGGTTACCCCTGATGCCATTCAAACTAGCAGCTGTAATTTCAAGGAATAGTTGTGGCAATTTGGACATTGCAAACATGAGCGTTGCATGTCTGATTACAACTATTTTATGATCTGAAACATTTGAGTGTGACATTAAAGCAAAAACACGATATCTCTAAGGTGGCGAATAATTGCTCATAGCTCTTAAATTAACAATCGGAACCACTCAGTTTGATTTTTATAGATGTAGACAAGGTCTGACTGGACCCTGGAGCTCACTGGAGGCCAGTTGCATCCAGGCGCAGATCTTGTAAACACTGCCCGTGTTGCAGAAGAAGAAGAGGCTGAAGCTGACAATGCTGGCCACAATCAGCAACATGGAGATCCCCACAAAGAACATGGCTGTTTTGAAGGCTCCGGACGGGATGGAGCCGAAGTCCAGCGCACTCCCTTTGCATGTGAGCTCCGAGGTCAGCGCATTCCCAATACAGTAGTGGAAGAGGCCAAAGTAGCCGGCTTGAGGCGTGTGGACGCTGTCTCCAATCCAGTAGGGCTGGATGAAGACCACCACAGTGATGACGGCAAAGGTGATGGTGAACACCGTCCACATGGCACCCACAGCACGAGCGTTCCGCACATAGTTGGTGTGGTAAATTTTTGCTGCCTCCTGAGCTGGGAGCATGGTGAGAGAGGGTTCAGGGGTTTCACAACAAAACCAGAGGAGTGAAAAAGAGTTCAAATCCGTTAAGAGAAAGCCGAGAAGCAAGTCGAACCCACGGACAGCTCCCAGTGCTGAAATAACTCCTAAAGAAAACAAGCACACTTCTACTGAGGCC
This sequence comes from Nothobranchius furzeri, assembly GCF_043380555.1. NCBI lineage: Eukaryota > Metazoa > Chordata > Actinopteri > Cyprinodontiformes > Nothobranchiidae > Nothobranchius > Nothobranchius furzeri. The sequence continues at coordinate 52,682,920 of NC_091743.1, read as the reverse complement.
TGAAAGGTCCATGTAAATGACTGGATCTGGTTCTGGAGCAGTCCTGGTGTGGTTTCAGTCTAAGTCAGTGGGAGTTGGCTCTCCTGGGGAGGCTGTGGTTTCCTGATAATAAATGATTAATGTGCTAAACATGAGCAACACACCACCTGCTCACCTGGAGACTTTCACTTTTCAAAACAAGAGTCTTTTACAAAAGCTAAAAGAGTTGCTTTGGAGGTTTTTTTCATGTAAAAAACAAAAGTAACAATAGAATGCTCCAGGCTCTCTTAGTAATAAATACAATCCTGCAAGTGGTAAATTATTCAGAACACATTTTGAAAGCTAAATCTGAGACCATTGTCTTGATTTGGAAAAGGGTAGAATGCCTTCTCCGGGTCAGGGAGGAGTTCAAGCGGCTGAAATGAGTTTTCTCCGAAGAGTGGCTGGGCTCTCCCTTAGAAATAGGGGGAGAAGCTCAGTCATCCGGGAGGGGCTCAGAGTAGACCCGCTGCTCATCTACATCGAGAGGAGCCAGTTGAGGTGGCTCGGGCATCTGGTCAGGAAGCCTCCTGGACGCCTCCCTGGTGAGGTTTTCCGGGCACGTCCAACCGGGGGGAGGGGGCAAAACAAGGCTGACAAGGACAATGGACCAACGACATATTGAGACGCAGACAGGGTTTTATACACGGGGTAGGATGATTGGGAGATGAGCTGTAGGTGCGTGGAGAGAGAGAAACCTGGTGAAATCAATTTACTAATCAGGGAGAGGAAACTAAGCTGAGGAGGAGAAATAAAACATGACCTATGAATAATAACCAAACTTAAAGACTAGAAGAACAGGACAAATAACTAATGATCTAAGGAGGAAAGGAGAACTAATAAACTGGTGGGGAAGGACCAAGGAAGGAACCTAGAAAACCTGAAACTACAGGGAAAAATTAGCTAAATAATATAAATACAAAGAAAACTAAAGAATAAGTGAACCTGGGAAACCTGGTGGGAGCTGGAGACAAGCAGGGGCACAGGAAGCTTAGGTACACATGAAGGGGGATCCTAGAGGGAACTCTGGAGGGGTTGGAGACCTAAAGGGGCACAGAAACCTAAAGGGAGAACCTGGAGTGGGGCTGGGGAACACAAGGAGGCACATAAGGGGAACCTAGAGGGGGGCTGGAGAACACATGAGGGGGATGCAGGACGCAGACCATGACAGCAATAGCAATCTACTGAGTTAGGATCTGTTGTTATTATCCAAAGAGCCTTGGTCTTAATTACACATTTATTAAATGTTTTTAAGATTTTTTTAAATTGCAGAATGACTAAAGGTTCAAATAAGTTTCTTTCATGTTCATAGGGTCCTAAAATGGACATACAATACCATTGAGGTCACATGTCCTTTAGGACTTTATCTGCATCCAGCATCCCTTAAAAAAACTTCATTTGAACTATTTTTATTTTCTTATCTTAATAATTAAATATCAATAACTCAGAAAAGTACACCGGGGTTTAGTAAAACATAACAGTGAGTGTTTATTTTGTGCTTTAACTGGCATAATGATACAAGGTTTCCGTATGAACTACAATCAGCCACTAGATGGAGCTAAAAAATTGTTTTTATACACAAATTCCTCTTCGACGTTGTCCTGAAGTGTAATTAAAATAATAACCCATCATTTACTGAATAAGTAATTTGTGAATGCAATCTTTAAACAATGTAAATAATTCAAAGGTAAACAACATTTGTGAAATTAAAATGGGCTTCTGAGTGGAGTTGTAATAGTTTGATTTAAAGGTCAGTAAGTTTTATTTACACAGTTTGCTTTTAAAATGTTTTTCCTTCAAAATGATTTTATTCACTTAAAGGATTAAGATGAACCAAAACATGCTATAGGTTTCATTTTATCACAGAGTAGTGTGAACTATATCATCATGAAACTTTCAGTGTTGAACAACAAAAATTTCAACCTGAAGAAATCATTTTCTATCAACGCCTGAGATGTTAACATGATTAAAAGTCCCTGAATGACTATGAGGTTTCCTCTCTCAGAGCTTGGTCCAGGATCAAGTCTTTGAAGTTCAGTTAGTGCACTTCACCTATGATGAATGTTTTTCAGCTCTGTGTGTGTGTGTGTGTGTGTGTGTGTGTGTGTGTGTGTGTGTGTGTTTTCACATGTGTTTGCGAGCATGGGACATTCTATTGCACTCAGCTTTGTTAAGTTGATGTGAGACAGAAGTTGTTTATAATCAATCTATCTGAGGAAGTAATCCAATTTCTGAACCAGAATGGAATAGGAGTTTTTGTGTGTTTGTGACAGTGTTCATGTCTGTGTGTGTTTGTGACAGTGTTCATGTCTGTGTGTGTTTGTGACAGTGTTAATGTCTGTGTGTGTTTGTGACAGTGTTAATGTCTGTGTGTGTTTGTGACAGTGTTCATGTCTCTGTGTGTTTGTGACAGTGTTAATGTCTCTGTGTGTTTGTGACAGTGTTCATGTTTGCGTGTGTTTGTGACAGTGTTAATGTTTGTGTGTGTTTGTGACAGTGTTAATGTTTGTGTGTGTTTGTGACAGTGTTAATGTCTGTGTTTGTGACAGTGTTAATGTCTGTGTTTGTGACAGTGTTAATGTTTGTGTGTGTTTGTGACAGTGTTAATGTTTGTGTGTGTTTGTGACAGTGTTAATGTTTGTGTGTGTGACAGTGTTAATGTTTGTGTGTGTTTGTGACAGTGTTAATGTCTGTGTTTGTGACAGTGTTAATGTCTGTGTTTGTGACAGTGTTAATGTTTGTGTGTGTTTGTGACAGTGTTAATGTTTGTGTGTGTTTGTGACAGTGTTAATGTTTGTGTGTGTTTGTGACAGTGTTAATGTCTGTGTTTGTGACAGTGTTAATGTTTGTGTGTGTTTGTGACAGTGTTAATGTCTGTGTTTGTGACAGTGTTAATGTTTGTGTGTGTTTGTGACAGTGTTAATGTTTGTGTGTGTTTGTGACAGTGTTAATGTCTGTGTGTGTTTGTGACAGTGTTAATGTCTGTGTTTGTGACAGTGTTAATGTCTGTGTGTGTTTGTGACAGTGTTCATGTCTGTGTGTGTTTGTGACAGTGTTAATGTCTGTGTGTGTTTGTGACAGTGTTAATGTCTGTGTGTGTTTGTGACAGTGTTCATGTCTGTGTGTGTTTGTGACAGTGTTAATGTCTGTGTGTGTTTGTGACAGTGTTAATGTCTGTGTGTGTTTGTGACAGTGTTCATGTCTGTGTGTGTTAGTGACAGTGTTAATGTCTGTGTGTGTTTGTGACAGTGTTAATGTCTGTGTGTGTTTGTGACAGTGTTCATGTCTGTGTGTGTTTGTGACAGTGTTAATGTCTCTGTGTGTTTGTGACAGTGTTAATGTCTGTGTGTGTTTGTGACAATGTTAATGTCTGTGTTTGTGACAGTGTTAATGTCTGTGTGTGTTTGTGACAGTGTTCATGTCTGTGTGTGTTTGTGACAGTGTTCATGTCTGTGTGTGTTTGTGACAGTGTTAATGTCTGTGTGTGTTTGTGACAGTGTTCATGTCTGTGTGTTAGTGACAGTGTTAATGTCTGTGTGTGTTTGTGACAGTGTTAATGTCTGTGTTTGTGACAGTGTTAATGTCTGTGTGTGTTTGTGACAGTGTTCATGTCTGTGTGTTAGTGACAGTGTTAATGTCTGTGTGTGTTTGTGACAGTGTTAATGTCTGTGTGTGTTTGTGACAGTGTTAATGTCTGTGTGTTAGCGACAGTGTTAATGTCTGTGTGTGTTTGTGACAGTGTTAATGTCTGTGTGTGTTTGTGACAGTGTTCATGTCTGTGTGTGTTCGTGACTTAAAGTCTATGGCTTTAGCGCTGTCTTTGTGTGTTGCTGTTTTCATGTGTGACTTGCACAAAATCATCCAACATCAGCTCTTCTAATTGAATACACCTACTGTAATGGTCCATAATTTTTGAAAAGCAAAGACTTTACTGAGTCTTGATCGTTTCCAATGGCAACACCCACTGTGGTTCCAGCTGTTAAGTCTGTTCTGGAAGTTCAGAACTCCTGTTTTGCTGCCTGAAGGGGAATTTTTGAAGTCTAGTGATGCTCTTTTAGTTTTTCTAACCTTTTGTTGAAATGGGAGTTGTATGAGAGAGGTGTTCTCTGTCTCATCCTTGGGCTGGTAGCTCTGAGAGCTTCTGTGAACACAAAGAGGCCTTTTCTGCAATTTCTTTCACCCCTTCCTGTCCCATCCTATCAGCCTGCTAGAGTGGTGGTTTCCATAGAAACAAGGTGCAGGATGCCCTCAGGCAGAAAAGGCATTATAGGAGGGAACATTGCACCTAAAGATTAGCGTGATATATAAATTGATTCAAAGATAATAATTTTCATTGGTTCAATTATTTAAGAGGCCTAAAATCTTTGAAAAATCATGTGATTCTGAAGTCTGAATTATAAAATGTTCTCAGATTTTTTCTGCATTTTCCTCATATTAAAAATGATGCTACACAGCTTATATTTTATATTGTGGGGGTCTACTTAAAGTTTGTTAGTCTTTTAATAATTGAGAACAGAAACCTCTTTTCTTTCACACTCTTTTGTCTCTCTCTCTCTCTCTCTCTCTCTCTCTCTCTCTCTCACACACACACACACACACACACACACACACACACACACACACACACACACACACACACACACACACACACACACACACACACACACACACACACACTACTCTAGCAGTAACTCGGTCAATGACTGTCACTCCCTCTCAGCAAAGCCCCAGAGGCTCACAGCCACCATGAGCCACCTTCATGCTCCCACCCATTCGATGCCTGCGCCCACCCCTGCAGGAAGAGCCCGAGATGGGGGTAAAAAGGCTGCAGTGTGTGGGTCAGCGAGCACCCTGAGGACAGTGGATTGTTTCCGATCAGTCAGAACCATCACATCCTCTCTCTGACTGATGATCAGGAACTGCATCAGTGATCCGGAGCCTGAATTATTCAATGCTCATCTATGGGCTCATCTTTAATCGTAGAAGTGTCCTCTTGAATGTTAGCGTGCTACTATTTTCAGAATCACGTGATCCCCCTTTCTGTCTGGATCTATTTATTCTAGCTTCTGTCTTTTTAGGTTCCTCTCTCCGGCCAGAAAAGAGTCCAACACAGCAGCTCATTCACAAAGAATGAGGACATCACTGTGAAAAATATGATGAAAATGTAAAATAAAAAATTGTCACATCATTAAAGGTGCAATGATTCAAGTTGAACTGAAAGGTTTTTGTTTTTGCTTCTGTGGAGACATTTTAGATTGACCACAGGACCAAGGATGTAACAGAACCCAGAACTGGCCTTCAAACTAGTCATTTTTCTTCAATTTCTGCATGTTAGGGATGTCAGAATTCAGATGTTTTCAACTCTAACTTTATTTTAGTGAAAGCCGTCAGTTGGACTCAGACTCTTAAATATGTGTTTTCTTTTCCTTCTCCACTGGCACATGAGAAACTTTGACTGGCAATAAAAACATAAAAAATAGCATACAGAAATGTAAAATGCTCCTTCAAAAAAAGTAAAATGAACATTGATAAAAGCATTTGTTGTACTACTCAGTTCAAACCTCACAGGGTGCCTGGCCAGGTTGTAGTTTTCACTTTTAGAAACTCTGCAGGATACTGACTGTTTGCTGACAAATGCAGGAATGCAGAAGATTTCAGCTTAATCTCCAGAAAACGTCAGACAATATCTGTGCATCTTCAGACAATCATGCCTCCAACAATAAACCTCATTCTTCAGACTTATTACATCATTCAGCTCAGTAGATGATCAGACGTTCACCTCAGAAAAGTTATTTTGAAGGTAGCCTACACCTCGCTGCCCCGACCCAAGTCTTGATTCAATGGAAAATTTACATTTTAAAGTAGAACTGGGCAGTTTTGGCTTGCTTTTAGCACCCCCTAGTGTCCATTTGTAGAACCAAAAGCAAAATTTATCTCCTTGCTGTGTGTTTGTTTTTTAACACCTTCATCTAACAGCTGAAATGTTTTTGTAGCCTTCCTTGGTGTCTACAGGAGTCATTCATTATATCAACTGTGTTCATCATCTAAAACATGCAGGAAACGTGCTGGAGGCAGACTGCAGTGCCAGGTGAGTCAGTTCAGTTTGATCAAAACATCTCAATAGTGCAGCTGCCAGTCTGAAGTTGCAAGTGGAAGATTCTGGCCACAGGAGGCGATAGGGGTAGCCTGACCAGCCAGCCCCATGCTTCCTTATAGAAGCATTCTGTGAAGACAGAGGACGAGTCTGGCAGGCCAGGCCTGTCATTAACTCTGTAAAGGGTCATTTTAGCACATAAATTATACGCAGATGCATCCTGTGTATAGGTGGCTTCACTTACACACATCATACATATGTAGTTTAATTAAGATAAAACTTTTATGAGAAATGTAAAATATGCTGTGAGAGGTAAACTCTGATGGGTGATATGAGGGAAGACTTCAGGGAGTTCAGCACTGCCAGGAAGTAGCTGCAGCTCGCTCTATTTCACAGCACTGCAGCTGACACAGATAAATCTAAAATGCAGCTTTTCTGTTTCGCACATGCAGGAAACCCACTGTGTATCAAACATCCACTGATCCATGCCAATATCTCATATTATTACGAATATTCAGAAAAAGCAAAAGTGTATTTCAGCGACTCGACTTACCCGTGGTGTACCTTTTTCCTGTGTTGATGTGAAGTCTGTATCACTTCTTACACCAAATGGTGTGGATTAGCTTATGGAGCCTCAAAGCCAAATACTGAAAAACACAAGCAAGAGATTATAGAAACATCAAAGTGTTCAGATCAAGAAAGTGGGCAGGGTGTAGCTTCATCGTCCTTCTTTTCCTCATGTTGGGTTCTTTTCGGTGGAAAAGTAACATGATGCACACGTTACTGAACTTTAAAAGAGTTAAACCTATCCTGATAACGTTTTTATAATCAAAAACTGCAACTTCTCACATATCTTTTGCACTTTTACATTTAAAAATGATGCAGCTTCTAGAAACACTCACAGGAAAATTGCAGCCTGTTACATGTATGACTCATTTTCACCGTTTGGTGCCAGGGTACAATGGAAAAGCTCCAACAATTCAAATTCTGTGCCTTAATCTGTGTGTTTCAGAAAGAAGCGTGACGTCAAATTGACTGCTAACCTCACCGTGGCTGACAGAACCTGTGGGCGTCTGAACGCCCGGTTATGTTTTGATGCTTTTTACGGATTCAGGAGGCTGGTAATTTGACTAAAGATGGGGATTATATTGCAGTTTTGCAAATGCAATATTAGAATATCTTCAGGGTTTTATAAGCCACATGCAGCACTGTTATGAAATGAGCTTTTGGGACCATGACATTCTGGGGAGGAAAACAAGAGCAAAAAAATTCCCTAGTGTGGATCTGAAAACTGTTAGCATGCCCAAAGAGAGGGGGGGGGGGGGGGTCGTTTAGCATGTGTTTGCCTAATTATGTAAGAGTTAGTTCGATAAGGCCTAAAAGTTGGCTCTGTGTGTGTGTGTTGTCCCAGTTGCAGTGGCTGGGTCCTCGCAGCTCTAGGAGGATTTATCCTCATAACTGCATGTTAATCTTGTGTGGAATCCAGAACTGCTGCCTGTACGGCATGAGCACCTGGTCACACACACACACACACACACACACACACACACACACACACACACACACACACACACACACACACACACACACACACACACACACACACACACACACACACTGCATTCAACCATTTATTATTCATACAAATTATGCATTTTGTGACAGTCTCTAAACCAGACTGTAAACAAGTGATGACATCATTATCTGAAAGCACAGAGCAATTAAACAGCAAAGCCCTGGCTCTGCCTGGTGTGATGTTGTGAAATAGTTCACATATGTATGTTTGGGTCACACTTGTTGCACTGCAGACGTTGGTTAATTCTCAATCCCTTCTGCAGGAGGAAAATCATGGAGGATAAGGATTTGAAAAGACTTGAGTTCTTCATAATTGTAAAATATTTGCTGGCAGTGTAGTGAGGTGTGCATTCATTTCCACGAGGATTGTTCAAATCAACCTGACAGAAGCGTGAAGGAGGGATGCATCTAATGTTGCTGTTTGTTGCATTCAGGGTGGAAATAGACACCTTGTATTTATGAAAGAGAAAGGGAGAAAAGCTGGGGTGATGGTGGCAAAAGAAAATCATTTTTGTTTGACTCAACTTCCTCTTTTGAAGAAATGTGACTGTAGAGTGGAGGGAAGACGGTTGTGTGTCACTTCCCGTTTAAACCTGAGGAAACTCCATCTTGCAAATGTCTGAATAAGCTTCGACCTTTGACCCTGAGGTGTTCACACTGGTGGCCCCTCCTCTGCACTTCAGACGCCCCAGCAGCAACACAACAAACCTGCAGAACAGGCATCTTTCTGTGGGTTGTAAATCTTTCCTGTGGGTGTGTGAGTGGGTGGGGACTTAGGGTGTTTAACATGTAACTGATTGGTCTAAACCTTAAAAATAAAGGCGGGTCCTGTGATGTGATTGGCTTAAAGACTTGTCAGTTCAATGTGACAGTGCTGCTTTCACGAGCCTTGTGGATTTTTTTTTCCTTGTTGTAGAAGACTTGTTAAGACTGCCAGGTTCCAGTTCCCTCTTCTTGGACAGTTCCACCTTATCTTCTGAGTCCCTCCTGTGCTGTACTACACTTCTGCCCCACGGACAGCAGCCGGCTGCCCCTCCTTCCTAGCAGCCTCAAACCACCCCAGCTGTGACCTATTTGCTGATGACAGGAACCAGGATAAAAAGCTGCTGCTGCCAATGTTTCAGGGTCAACAGATCTGGTTTGTGTTTGTCCCCTTGAGCGTTTGATGGTGTGCCTTCAGAAAGAGACTACCTGAGAGTAATTGATAATAGAGATTGGTTCTGTTTTAGAAAGAAGTATGTTTAGTTTAGTTGATTTCAGCTGGGATTCAGGGAGTATGGAGACTTAAATTGATGGTTTTGTTTTGTAATTGTTTTTGTGTTGCAGTCACCTTTAGCAAATGGTTGTTTGGACTGTCTCCTTAAATTGGTTTTCCTGGTAATACATTTACTCAATGAAGAGCGCTTTTCAGTTATTCATCGCTCATCTTGTTGTTTACATGTTGGCAATTTATTAGATCTAAACCCTGTCATTGTAATAAAACACATTTTATTCATAACTTACAGCTCCATGCCAGTGTCTTATGTCAACCCCACCCCCCTCACAGTCACCATCTACAGAGGTTGTAACCAGAGCTGTGAATCGTGATAAAACGGTCTCTCAAAAATGACAGACCGTCAGATGTGTAGATCGTAAAACGGTCTAAAATTGTCATATCGCCCAGCCCTAGTTGTAACAGACGTCGTCGTCTTCCTCCGCTTATCCGGGTCCGGGTCGCGGGGGCAGCATCCCAACTAGGGAGCTCCAGGCCGTCCTCTCCCCGGCCTTGTCCACTAGCTCCTCCGGCAGGACCCCAAGGCGTTCCCGGACCAGATTGGAGATGTAACCTCTCCAACGTGTCCTGGGTCGACCCGGGGGCCTTCTGCAGGCAGGACATGCCCAAAACACCTCCCCGGGGAGGCGTCCAGGAGAAATCCTGACCAGATGCCCAAACCACCTCAACTGGCTCCTTTCGATCCGGAGGAGCAGCGGTTCTACTCCGAGTCCCTCCCGAATGTCCGAGCTCCTCACCCTATCTCTAAGGCTGAGCCCGGCCACCCTACGGAGGAAACTCATTTCGGCCGCTTGTATCCGCGATCTCGTTCTTTCGGTCATTACCCAAAGCTCATGACCATAGGTGAGGATTGGGACGTAGATCGACCGGTAAATCGAGAGCCTGGCTTTCTGGCTCAGCTCCCTCTTCCCCATGACAGATCGGCTCAGCGTCCGCATCACTGCAGATGCTGAACCAATCCGCCTGTCGATCTCCCGATCCCTCCTACCCTCACTCGTGAACAAGACCCCGAGATACTTAAACTCCTCCACTTGAGGTAGGACCTCTCCCCCGACCCGGAGGTGGCAAGCCACCCTTTTCCGGTCGAGAACCATGGTCTCAGATTTGGAGGTGCTGATCCTCATCCCAGCCGCTTCACATTCGGCCGCGAACCTACCCAGCAAGAGCTGAAGGTCAGAGCTGGATGAAGCTAGGAGGACCACATCATCCGCAAAAAGCAGAGACGAGATTCTCCTGCCACCAAACTCGACACACTCCACACCACGGCTGCGTCTAGAAATTCTGTCCATAAAAGTGATGAACAGAACCGGTGACAAAGGGCAGCCCTGGCGGAGTCCAACCCTCACTGGGAACAGGTCCGACTTACTACCGGCTATGCGGACCAAACTCACGCTCCTCTGGTAAAGGGACTAAATGGCCCTTAACAGAAAGCCACCCACCCCATACTCCTGGAGCGTCCCCCACAGGGTGCCCCTGGGGGCACGGTCATAAGCCTTCTCCAAATCCACAAAGCACATGTGGATTGGTTGGGCAAACTCCCATGCCCCCTCCATCACCCTTGCAAGGGTATAGAGCTGGTCCACAGTTCCACGGCCAGGACGAAAACCACATTGCTCCTCCTCTATCTGAGATTCAACTATCGATCGGACCCTCCTCTCCAGTACCTTGGAGTAGACCTTTCCAGGGAGGCTGAGGAGTGTGATCCCCCTATAGTTGGAACACACCCTCAGGTCACCCTTCTTAAAGATGGGGACCACCACCCCGGTCTGCCACTCCCTGGGAACTGCCCCCGATGACCACGCAATGTTGTAGAGACGTGTCAGCCATGACAGCCCTACAACATCCATAGCCTTGAGATACCCAGGACGAACCTCATCCGCCCCCGGGGCTCCGCCGCTGTGTAGTTGTTTGACTACCTCAGCAACTTCTGCCCCCGAGATCGGACAGTCCATCCCCAGGCCTCCCAGCTCTGGTTCCTCCTCGGAATGCGCATTGGTGGGATTGAGGAGCTCCTCAAAGTATTCCTTCCACCGTCCGACTATAGCCTCAGTTGACGTCAGCAGCTCCCCATCCCCACTGTAAACAGTGTGAGCGAGTTGCTGCCTTCCTCTCCTGAGGCGCCGGACAGTTTGCCAGAACCTCTTTGGAGCCGATCTTTCTCCATGGCCTCACCAAACTCCTCCCACGCCCGAGATTTTGCCTCGGCAACTGCCACTGCTGCACCCCGCTTGGCTATCCGGTACCTGTCTGCTGCCTCCGGAGACCCACTGACCAGCCACGCCCTGTAGGCCTCCTTCTTCAGCCTGACGGCTCCCCGAACCTCTGGTGTCCACCAGCGGGTACAGGGGTTGCCACCACGACTGGCACCGGCCACCTTACGACCACAGCTAGCAACAGCCGCCTCGACAATCGCAGAGTGGAACAAGGCCCACTCGGACTCAATGTCCCCCACTGCTCTCGGGACGTGGTCAAAGCTCTGCCGGAGGTGGGAGTTGAAGACCGTCTTGACAGGTTCTTCTGCCAGGCGTTCCCAGCAGACCCTCACTATGCGTTTGGGTCTGCCAGGTCTACGCGGCATGTTCCCTTGCCATCTGATCCAACTCACCACCAGGTGGTGATCAGTTGACAGCTCCGCCCCTCTCTTTACTCGGGTGTCCAAAACATACGGCCGCAATTCAGATGATACGACTACAAAATCTATCATCGACCTGTGACCTAGGCTGCCCTGGTACCAAGTGTACCGGTGGGCATCCTTATGTAACAGACTGTTTTGTAAAAACTTTGTTGTGTATTGTGAAATGTACATTTTCTCAACCAGTCTTAAACAATTGTACAAACTGTTTTTGCTTAATATTTTTCAACTAGTGAAGCATTTTCGATGTTATCAATTCTTCAAAGTTCTAATTTAGCCATTTTCTTCTGTAGCCTACATCAACATCTAAAAATGAAATTAATGGTATTGGAAAGATGTAGTAGATAGATACGTGTGTATCAACCCCAAATAAGAAAAAAAAGTTAATTATTACTTTAATTTTGATCAGAACTTGAAGCAACATTTATTTTCATCTGCATTTGTTAACCATTCAAACTAAAAAGGTTAAACAGTCCGTAGACATACTTAAAAAAATGTTTAAATGATAGGTTTTACACATGTTTTTAAATCGCATAACCAAGAAAAATACTTTAGCACACAGTAGTTTGGGAAAATTAGCAAATGTTGGATTTTTAAAACAGTGTTTCACAAAATTTGACAATTAGCCAAGTTTTATATAATTTGAAAATTTAAAAGTTGTTAGAGAAAAGAACCCAAGCCTGATGTTCACGAGAATTATGAGGTGCAATTTGTAAATTCAAACAGTCATAACCTAACAGCAATATTTTGGATTATCTAGCCTATCATAAGAGAAAAAAAGGGAGTTTATTTTCCAAAGTCGTATTTTCACTATGTTATTCATACATTTATAAATGTTAAAGAACCCAAACATTTAGTTGGCAAGCTAACTAATTAATTTGGAGTTAAATAATTATTTTCTAAACTAAATATTTAGGTTGATCCAAAATATTTAGTTTGTAAAAAAATAAATAATTGTAATTTACTAAATATTTCATTTGGAGCTAAATATTTACCTCATCATCCAAATTAAATATTCATTTTCCAAAATAAATATTTAGATCCCAGCTAAATATTTATTTTAGGGCAATACCTAAATATTGAATTTGCAAAGTAATTGTTTAGCTGAAAACAGATATTTAGCTGGGATATAAATATTTATTTTGGAAATTAAGTATTTCAATTAGAGCTAAATATTTAGTTTACAAACAAAATATTTAGCTCCAAATTAAATATTTAGCTTGCCAACTAAATATTTAGTTGTGAACTTTAACAATTATAAATGTATAAAAAACATGGTAAAAATCTGATTTTGAAAAATGCCCTCCCATTTATTTCTCTTATGATGTGCGGAACAACCCAAATGCTGTTTTTTAAAGTGTGACGCTTTGACTTTACAACTGGCACCCTATTCAAGCACAAAGACCTGGGATTTCCGACAGCTCCTGAAGGCAGCATCACCCCCTCCAGTCTGGTCTGCACGCGCTTAGCGCTCAGTCAGCGTCGCTCAGAGAAGCTCTGTGGTTGCTGGGGTTCGCACACACCATATGCCTCGCTCGCACGCATTCAAACAGGATGTAACGACTGAAACAGACCTCGGGAGGAAGACAAAAGAAAGAGCGCAACGGGCAGGCTAAAGTTTACGATGTGACAAGCAGCAATCAGAGAGAAATGACCGCTTCAGCAGGGGCCGCGGAGGAGAGGAACAAGACGGCAGGAGTCCGGATGAGGCACAACACCACCGGCACGTCCTGACGGCTGCTCCCGCTGCCCAGAGACACCCAAACCGCCGCTGCAGCGAACGGTTTCAGCACTGGAAACAGATCATAGAACCGAAACAACCTTGAGGTCGACCATGGCGAGCCAGGGAGACTGCTGTGTGAAGGTTGCTTTGAGGTAAGCCTCCAACGTCTGTCTGCTGGAAATCAGCCGTTCTTCGCAGACCACATTGTGTCTGTGCCTCCAGGCGATCAGTTAAAATCTCCCTGTAGCATCACTAAACTGATTTTATTATTGCTCATAACACTTCTTAATGCGCATTGCATGAGGGCGGAGGTAATATGATCCAGTGTTGTTTTACAACATATGGGCGGTGCTCTGCACTTTATTGATAAGGCGGTCTGTGCCATGCGATCTCCATGTGACTGATCCCAGGTCTGCTTAGAGCAGCAGGTCGCATTCAGGAGGGGAAGTGACAAGGACAGCTGCAGCCAGGTGCAGGGAGGAGAATGGGCGTTTCTCCTAGCCTTTGTATAAATATGCATATTCTCCTCATTCTACAGACAACTGAACTTCAGTTTTTAATGAATGAGTTCCATTTTGGGAAATAATTGATCTATTTTTATTCCTAAATGAAAAGAACACAAAGACATGCTCTCCTTCAGATCTGTGCCACCCTGCTCGTGTGTGTGTCTCGGAAATGCATCCAAAAGCTCTGCCAGCACAGCTGCTTTTGAATTGCTGTGCAGATATTAGCAGGTCTTTAGATGTGTGAGCTAAAAATAATTGCAATTCAAATACAGCATGTAAATCTGCCTTCATGTGCTGGCACCTGCCGGGTGTTTGCATCTCAAACTGGCATGCAGGAGATGAGTGAATTGGATTCTTAAGCAGCGACAGACTCTTTCTCAATTCAGCCTAAGGACTTAACTAGTTTGTCTTTTGAGGATATGTTGGCATATATTTGTAGTTTTTAGAGCATTTGGAAGAAATTATACATGGGTTGATTCTACAAATTTGAACCAACTTGAACATTTTGAAACCTTAAGACATCTTTGACGTTCATTGATTGAAGCAGGCAGGGTGAGGGGATGAGAATGGGGGTTGATCCTGTAGTTGAGACCTAAAACTGGTGGCTCCATGTCCCCAGGGGACGTTTCAGTATTTAGTGAGTGACTCTCCTTTGTGCTTGTTCACACTGCTAACTGAAACAGGAAGTTGAGTAGGCGTTGCTGTCAGAAAAAGGTGAAAAGAGACACTGTGGCAAACAATTTAGACAGTTATTTGATATCCGATTCCTTGGTACAGACCATCACTTTTCTAAACTATTGCTACTTCTCTGCTTGACATATAGTGAAACACACTTGAATAATGAGTTTTGTTACCAACTAAATGGTAAATGGCCTCTTATTTGTATAGTGGGAGAGTTTAAAATAAACCAAAAAACCAACTAATCTTTTTAATGACCTCATTAGACTAAACTAATATTTCCCTGTGCCTAGTTAACCAGTGAGCTTAAAAAACTTTAGTAGTCAACATGAATGTAAACCAGTAACACCCCAAATTCTCACTAGTTGATTAGTTAGAGCCACTTTGATGTTACTAGTTGACTGTGATGTTTTTGGCCCAAAATATTCACCAGTGAGGTTGGTTCTGACAGTACTACTTAACTAATTGGGCCACATGTTAAGCAGTGGGTCTAAAGTGATTAGTAGTAAACCAGGAAGGCCAACATTAATACTGTATTTGGAAACAAAAGTGTTACCAAATGTTTCAAGCAGTGGAGAAAAGTCGCAAATGGGAAGAAAATGACTTTTGATGACAGATTTTACACAAATGATTAAAAACTGGCCGTATTGTATATAGCTACGGTTACAGCTGCATCAGTGATGTTTTTTGGATCACACCCCGTTACCATTAAAAGACATAACAACATACAAGAAGGTAGGCATTTGGGAAAATATTGATACATGGAAATATTGCAATATTCCATAAAATATAATGAACCCATATTTAAAAGCTGTGTATCCATTTTTTCATTGAGCGTTTACATGCAAACGTTTACTGTCTTTTTTCTGTGCGGTGTAATTCAAACTCCGACTGCTAGGTGGCAGCAGTTTTCACCATCTTCATTCTGATGGAACAACATGATCTCACGATAACACCGGATGTGTCTAGCCCCGACTTCACACCGGAGGCATCGGTGGCACGGAATGGCAGCGGAACGGTTCAGTTCAGTTATTTATACATTATGAGAAGACCAAGGTGCTGAACACAACCACAAAGCACACAATAAGAACAACTATAGTGTTGTGGATCATTAAAAGAAAGCTAAAAAAAATATAAACAATCATGAAAATATTGAGAGAACGTTCAATTGAAAACATGTGAAACGAGATGAAAAACAAGAAAAAATCAAGGCAGTGTTGTGATCTCAAATGCAGAAATGCCATCACATAAAAATTGGTCTACTTGGTTCATTCGCTGCGTACCAGTACACACACACCGGGAGAATCTCCGCCGCAGAGCTGCTTTCCTACCGTGCTCCTCGCTAGATCACAAAATCCCTCAAGACTTCAAAGGTTTGTTTATGCCTCTGGTTTTCATTTAGTGGGGGCGCCCGCTGATCACCGGTGGATTGATCCTAAAAAGGGTTTGATCCAAAAAATCACCCGAGGTTTCACACTGAAACCATATGTGATTTTTTGTCTAGCCCTTTGTTAAATGTGGAAATTGCCGTGTCCCAGAAGCTGCTTACTGCAAAAATACAAACCCGATCCTATGTCTAGCCCTGGCGGCACGATGAGCTGCTACTGGGACGCGCATGAACATTTCCGTGTCGCGGCTGGTGTGAATCACCCCCCCGGACTAGAACGGATCCTATTTGATGCTGTGCCGCTGATGCTTCCAGTGTGAAGCGATTAGAAGTGTTTGGCCTGAGTTTTAAAATTAAATTCAGTTTTAAAGGGGCATTATGGAAGTTTGACAGCCAAAACATGTATAGAAATAATACATTTCTTCTTCATACATTCTCCTGCAATGCCCTGGTCCTGTAGAATGAGCCCTGGCATTTTTACTGTGATTGCCTGTTTTTCTGTAAAAGCACAGAAAAAGAGAGCTGCTCGGGTCGAGCAGGCTGCTTCATGCGCGTTCACGCTCAGGCATAGCCCGTACCATTTGCTATCAGTAGCTTTAGCAGCAGAGAGTGAGGTAGTGCCAACTCAGCGACTTTGTCGCTGTTCCTAACGCCTAGTGATGAACCTAGCTACATTTCTGAGGACCCTTAGCTACTTTCTTCTAGATATTTCCTGGAAATTAGCAACAAAATAGCCATTTTTGCTCCGAACCGTTCTTTGAACATTGTTTCAGCTGTCATCAAAGATATAAAACTTACAGATATTCAAGATGTCATTGGTGCTATAGCTCACCTAGTAAGACGTTGGACTCTCGTGCAGAAGACCCGGGTTTGATTCTGGATGTGAACATAGTTTATTTAGAGTTTATTTTTTACATTATTGGTATATTTTTTTACAGTAAGATGCCCAAATTTTTGTTTGAGACTTGCCGAACAGCATTGAATTCACAGATAAAAAGATGTGGGTTCAACTTTCATTTTGGAACAAATTTTCAAGCAAGGGAAGGGAATGATCTGAGCATGCAGGACCGACCCATCTTAAACCTTTGTCGGCTGTGCTGAAGAGAAAGGTACAGAACCAAATTATTTAATTAATTAGCTGCGCATTCTCCTGTCCTCTGTCCTCCGGGCACACACACGCACACGCACACGCACGCACACACACACACACACACACACACACACACACACACACACACACACACACACACACACACACACACACACACACACACACACACACACACACACACACACACACACACACACACACACACACAGACAGAACTGTCTCAGCTGTTATTTTCGTTAAGGAGTGTGCACGTATATCATGTGCGCCTCGTGCACAAGCCTACTATTGAAGCTGCCGTTACGCCTTTGGCCTGAGGGGGCAATCGCGAGCATAAAAATTCAAAACTCCGTAAAGTCCCTTTAAAAATTGCAAATGCCGTCTGGCTCTTAATGTCACAATATATCGTTTTGTCTCTCTTGTGTTGCGATATATATCTTATCACCAGATTCTTGCTAATACTCACCCCTGCAGGAAGATACTGAGGAAATTAAAACCAAAACAAATGAGTAAAAGGGCCCCCTACTGGCTAAGTTCAGTATGTGTTCTAAGCCACGCCCCCTTAAAATAAACAAATGGGGCTTTTTTTGTGACGAAAAAAGAGCTTAAGATTATTTTTTCCTGATAATTGTACCCTACCCGTGCGTCTCTGTATTTGTTTTGTTGTTGATCAACAAAATTCCAAAAAGGGTAAATTTGGCTTAACTCTTTATAATCTGTATAATTAAAGCAGTTTAATTAGTGTGATTTTCAACAAAGTTTTCGTAATTACGTGACACGGCCCCTGCGTAAATCTTGCTCTGCTCCTTTTCATCGTGTCTGACCTATATTTACATCCCTTGTGAGTGCCACAGAAGTGTCTGCATTTTACAGGAAATGGGAAACAGGCAAATAAACACATGGAGAGGGATAACTTCCTGTCGCGTAAGCAGCAGTCTTCCCCCTGAACAACCGTCTCAGCTTCTTTCCCTTTTCCCAGAAAAAGTCGCCCCTCTAACAAGACGAGATGGTGTTAAATTGTTCCCATGTTGTGTTGCCCACAGGCAGAATACGCACACCATAATACTTTGAGCCTGTGCATGTGTGAGTGTGCATTAGGAGGCCATCTAGGTTGAACCAGCATGTTGACTAAAGTCTCCACTGTCTGCTCTGCCTATACCATAGGCCTATACCCAGTGACATGGCCTACAATCCTGCATTCAGACTTGACCGCCTGAGGAATGAATTTAACTCTCTCTCTCTTTCTCTCTCTCTCTCTGTGTGTGTGTAATGCAGTCAATTCTGACATGACCACACGCATATAACGTAGCTCCCCGCTAAGTGGTTGTTGTGAAATTGCTCTCAGCCTGGCTTTTGCATCTTTATAAATCTGCATTCATTTGCAACAATCAGCTTAGCTTCATGCAAACAGCCTAAAAGCAAAAAGAAGATTCATTTAACCCCCCAAAACACACACACACGTCCACCCGCCTGCTCTTCATGCTGTTGTGGGTTGCGAGGATTAAAGTAATCAGGCAAGATAAAACTACAGAAATCTTGCAAACGGAGGTTAAAGTGTTACAGTGTTCTTTGACAGCCCACAGGTGAATGGCTGGGTTATGTGACGCACATCGTTTTTGCTAAGAGGCAACAGGAGCTCAGCTGATGGAGTGGATGATCCGTCTGCACTGAACCAGCTTGGTCAGACACAACTGTTTAACAATTCTAATATTTTCCTCCAAAATAAGAGCCTCTCACAACTGCAGAGGAGGCGCCTCACAGCTGATGCACAAAGGTTTTAAATGGGAGAGAGGAAGGTGGTGTTTTGTTGTTGGACGGGAGGCTGCCCGTCTAGCCTGCTTCCTGTGTGCGTTAATAGTTCGCCACTGAGACTGTGTCTGGGTTAAATGCCTCCCATGGGTTGGAGTGCTTGTGGTGTGTGTGTGTGTGTGGGGAGGGGGTGTTAAGTTACTATCGAAATGGTCCGGTGGGAAAAATGTTAGGGTATCTTAGAGCACTTTACAGGTTACAGGGCTGTGCTGTGTCAGCGTAATCTCAGGCATTCCTACTCTTAGTCTTGAACCCCCTCACTCCATCTCCCAGCTCATTTCATATTCTCAGTGACAGGTTGGGAAGGTAATTATAAAACTTTCTAATCACTGTTTTTGACTCGAGGGAAGGGAAGGGGAGTAGGAAGCGATGCAGAGCACGCCCGTGTTGGCCTCCCGCAGCTGTGCATCACTTCCCTCTCGCCCTGGTGGTGGTCATGTTTTTATTCAGTTTTTTTTGCAGACCAGTTTTGTTTGACGCTGGCACTCTCGATCGGTGCATGCACTACACACTTGGCTGTTTGGTCTTTTCTCGTTATCACATGTGATGTTTAGCAAAGCATCTTTAATGGTCAACAGTCCTGTGTGAATGTGGCAGGAGTGCTAAAGAAGCTTCAAGCATGTGTTATTGAGTTTTGGAGGTTATACGAGTTGCATATAAAATATGAACATGATTAAGGAATTTTAAGACAGTTACTGTCTTGGTAATTAGTTTTTCTGTTTTGCTGGTGTTAGGAGGGTGTATAAGTAGATTGTGGCTGATTAAAGGCGTGTTAAAGGTCAGCAGAACAAGCTCGATGTCGACATTTCTGAGCTGTACTTCGTGTTTATTTCCACATCACAACACGTGTGATGCTAGGTTTTTAATCTGTTTCTTTACAGCTCATGTGTCTGATTGATCCAGGTATTTGAGTTATGTGAGCGGTCTTCTGATGAACTTCTCCTGACTCAGTGCATTTGTGCTCCCTTAGCTAGTGCGGCTTTTTCAGAATGACTTCCTGTAAGGCTTCTGCTGAACCATACACACTTCCTGTTCACTTCCTGCTTCGTGAGCTGTTGACATAATTCAGTTGGGGCCAAAACGTTTGTAAAGTGGAGGGGCTTGTATTGGTGTGCTACTCTGACAGCGGTCTGCCTGTTCTGAACTCAAATGGAGTGACTCACCCTCTAAGTGTGTCAAGCATCTTCTCTTATCGCAGCACTCAGTTTTTTAAACTTCCCTTTAACTGCTTTCCTTTAAATCTGTCTCGCTGTCACTTGCCTGCACTGGGAGTGAAATAATGCGTGAAAGTGTGACCAAAACACTGGAATGTGACCAGTTTATTTTCATCCCTCTACCTCCCACTTCACCCGATTGCAGCAGACACACACAGAAAGATGTGTTTTTATTTAAATTCAGTGATGTGAATTCATTGAGGAATGAATGGAGCTTCAGTCTTTGAATGTTACTGTTATCAGTCTCATCATATGTCAGCTGGCCATCCAAACACTCCTAATTATCATCATCCAAGCAGCTCGGACACAAGGACCCTTCTTTGAGCAGAGAATACTGGGATGTTTTGTGGTCTTGTGTATTTTCATAAATCCTATACATGTGTTTATATTGTTGTGGTCATTTAGAAGAGGCTCTGTTTGTTTCTGTGGAGGGGGAAGGGGCTTAGCAGAAGCCCTTTAAACAGAGCACCTCTTGGGTGAGCGTAGACAGAGGATGCAGTGTGTCACTGCAGGTCTTTGTGCAATCTGCTGAGCTTGCACACATGCAGATAAGCCTAAGGAGCAATAATGAAGAAGTGATGGTTATAGCGTCTGAGTTGAAGACCATTAAGAAAGAAGGCAGACATGTGGAGTCCATTTTAGTTTTTGTCTTTGTTTTGTCAAATGCTTCCTTCAATTCACCCCAGCAAATACAAAGAAAATCAAAGAGGCGGAGAGACGAAGGAGGGTGGAGGGTAGACGGGGAGTGAGGGGAAAATGAGCAAGAGTCTTGTTTGTTGTCAAAAGGGCTACTGTAGTGTGTGATGATACAAACTGCACATGTGTGTGTCTGAGCGAATGAATAATTTGGGCGCATAGCTGCACGTGTTTGCTGTTTTCCCGTAGAGAGAAGAGGTGGAGAGACGGAGGCTCTCAGGTGTTGTCTAGACTGTAAAGGCTTGATTTACTTCCCTGTTTTTGTGACGGCAGTTCTCTTTAAATGGTGTCCAGTCTTATTATCTTCTGCTTTTTCAGCCCGTAAGCTGGGAATAAAGAAAATATAAACTCCAGAGTGCCGGTACAAGAATCGTATTAATTTATTCTTGAATGTAAAACACACTCCCAGTTTTTGTTGTTCTCTGTCTGCTCATTTGATATAAAGGGATGTGTGTGTGTGGCCAGCTGGCCTATAATCACCTCCAACATTAAGTAGCTTAATCATGACTTGTGTGTGTGTGTGTGTGTGTGTGTGTGTGTGTGTGTGTGTGTGCGATTAGAGAAGTGTCAGCAGAGCAACAGGCTTTAAAACAGCTGAAATGATCATGTAACACGTTGTAAACATTTTAGTTAAAAATCTGATTAGACTAAACAAATGTAAGAACAGGACTGTAACCATTTTACTAGTATTATCTCTTAGGTTGTGTAGCAGAGCTCTGTTGGCATCATATGAATGGGACATCATCAGGCTGTAAAAGTGTCGTCTTCAAAAGTAGCTATGGGAAAATGAATTTAGTATATAACTGAGTTGACTGGGTCGAGATGACATTTGTTTAATTTTTCACATTTATATTTGACCCAGAAATGTCCCTTTTGTTAGTGGCTAAAGACTTTTTCCACCTAGGAACTTGTTTATGGATCCAGTAAGGTTATCATAATTGGTGTGCTAAGAACTGTGTGGCTGTTAAAATTATAGCGAGGTTGTGTGATTATCTCTACCTCTCTCGACTCCAACCCGGCCCGTCATCGTAGCTTTGCTCCAGTTTCTTTGCCTGAGTTAACCAAACTAGTTAACTTTATGAAGACCTCTGCATGCCCCCTCAACATCTTACCCTCATCTTTGTTTAAAAGTGCTTTTCAGTCATCTCAAGGCACTTCACAAAGTAAACACTCCAATACAGTTCAGTTCATTAAGCCGGTTAGTAAAAAGTTTCCTATATAATGACAGTATTTTTAAACAACTCTTCTTATAAGCTCTTATAGGGTCTCTAATGACCTTCTGACTCACAGTGATGCAGGGGACTGTTCTGTTCTGGTTCTGCTGGACCTGACTGCAGCCTTTGACGACTTTGTTGACCATCACCTGCTACTGGAGAGGCTGAGAGACAGGGTAGGCCTATCAGGATCTGCTCTGGGGTGGTTCTCTTCTTATGTGTCTCAGTATTACTTCTCTGTGGCCATCTCCAAATTTCGGTCCTCCACCACCTCCCTCACCCATGGTGTCCTGCAAGGTTTCGTGCAGGGGCCTCTACTCTTCCTCATTTATCTGCTTCCTCTTCAGCACATTTTGATCTCTTTTAAAGGAATCTCCTACCATCTTTATGCAGATGGCATCCAACTGTACACTGTCTTTAAGCCCCATGAGATGTCTAAGCTGCGGCAGTTACACACCTGCTTAGGCTCTATTAAAGGGATACTGAGCAGTTTTGCTTGCTTTTAGCACCCCCTAGTATCCGAAGAGAAACCAAAACCTGTGCGTTCATTATTTTAACATCTTAAATTAACAACTGAAACATCTCCCAGTGTTCCTAAGTGTCTACAGGAGTGATTCATCACTAAATTAAACAAATCAGCTGTGTTCATGAACTAAAACATGCAGGAAACATGCTGAAGCCAGACAGCAGCGCAAGGTAGGTCTGCAAACATTTTCTAAGTCCCAACAAAGCAAACCTGCAACTGTGGAGTTGCAAGTGCAATATTCTGGCCACAGCGGGTGATTGAGGCTGGTTGGGCTTTCATTAACCCTGTAAAGGGTCATTTTAGCACATACTGGCTCAAGAAAATGATTTAAAAATATGAGAAAGTTGCAAAATATTCCTTTCATTTCCTGGATGACTGAGAACTTTCTAAAGTTGAATGAAGATGAGACTGAGATCCTTAGTCCAAAGTCAGAGACCCTCTCGGTCAGTTTTTTCTCACACCAGACCCTCCGTCAGAAATCTTGGCGTGACCTTTGACCCAGCTCTCACCCTGGATTCTCATGTCAGTTCTCTTGTTCACTTTTCCTTCTTCCATCTCAGGAACATTGCTAAGCTGAGTCCCATTCTGTCCCACTCTGAACTTGAGACAGTTCTCCACACCTTCATCTCCTCACGCTTAGACTACTGTAACTCTCTTTTCACGTGTCTGAGCAGAACCTCCCTGAACCGCCTGCAGGTGGTTCAGAATGCCTGTGCTCGGCTTTTGACCAAGTCCTCCAAACACACCCACATCACCCCGCTTCTCCTCCAGCTTCATTGGTTGCCAGTCAACTTCAGGGTTCATTTCAAGATCCTGGTTCTGGTCTATAGGACCTTACATGGACAAGCACCATCTTACATTGGTGATCTTAGTCCCTGCACCCCCAGCAGGTCCCTGAGGTCCAGTGATCAAAGCCTACTGGTTGTGCAGCGCACCAGGCTAAAGACCAAAGGTGACAGATAATTTGCTGCTGTGGCCCCCAGACTCTGGAACTCTCTCCCCCTGAGCCTGAGATCAGTGGACTCAGTGGACTCCTTTAAAAAGCAGCTGAAGACTCACTTGTTCAAGCTGGCTGTTGTATGACCTTCATCATCCCCTCTCTCTTTATTCTGCTCTTTCTACTAACTCCACCTTTCCCGGGATCCACTGATTTCCTGCTTTCCTATTCATTTTCTCTTAGCCTTTCCTTAAATTTTTTTATCAAACTTTTTTTTCTCATTCTAACCAAATCTTTTAATCATTTAATAAAAATCTTTTTTATATTTAAGATTTTTTGTTCTTGTGCAGCGCCTCGTGATTTTTCTCTTGAGAAGTGCTATATGAAAGGTTGTTTTCTTTCTTCTTTTTTGTGTCAGTATAAATGTTGCAAATAAGAAGACACAAATAAACAGTTTTAAAATTGCTCAAATATTCTTAGTTGCAAAGCTTTGAAATCACTTAATTCCAGCAGTAAAATAAGAGCTCTTGTGTTTTGTTTTATTTCACTTTTATGTGAGCTAAAAATGATCATTTCTGTTATTACGTTATTACATGAAACTTTAGGTTACTATCGTAACCCCGGTTCTCTGAGTAACATGAGTGAGATGTCTCACTATGGGATACGCCCCTCCGCGGATTCCTCAGAAGCACTTATCTCAATACGCCAATCCTGATTGGCCAGTGACCGTGACGTACGCGTCCCCCTGCTACTATAAGTAGCAAGCGTCCCCACGCACGCACTATTCAAGATAAACACCTCTTCTCGCTTCGCCCAGCAAGAAGGGTTGTCTGGTGAGACATCTCACTCATGTTACTCAGAGAACCGGGGTTACGATAGTAACCTAAAGTTCTCTTTCTTAACATTCGTTTCGATGTCTCACTATGGGATATGGAGACTCCCGTATTGCCAGACAGCTTATCCAGCGATCACCAACCTACAGGGATACGTCTTGGCCCGCCAAAGACCCCACACTCAGAATCGTGTGAGTCATTGCAGGGACCGAAACATCAAGCTTATAGAAGCGTGCAAATGCAAGTGGAGAAGCCCAACTTGCTGCAGCACAAATCTCCTGGATTGACAGCCCCCGAAAAAGGGCCCAAGAAGCAGACAGGCCCCTAGTAGAATGGGCCCTGAGCCCAACAGGTGCCTGAATGCCCTGACAGGAGTAAGCCATAGAAATAGCCTCCACAATCCAGTGGGAAAGCCGCTGCTTTGTGACGGGTTTCCCCTTACGAGGCCCACCCCATGACACAAAAAGCTGGTCCCCCCTGCGAAGGTTCTCCGTCCGATTCATATACTCCTTGAGCGCGCGAATCGGACACAGCTTGTGCCACCGCTCCTCCTCAGGAGAGGAGAAGGGTGGTGGGTAGAAAGCTGTGAGGATAATAGGAGAAAAGGAGCCCACCACCTTAGGCACAAAGGCAGGGTTGGGCTTCAAGGACACCTTCATGTCACCTGGTGCAAACTGGGTGCAGGATGGGTGCACAGAGAGAGCCTGTAAGTCATTAACTCGCTTTGCAGATACCAAAGCCAGGAGTAGCACCACCTTAAGAGACAGGATCTTAAGGTCCAGGCCGTCCATAGGTTCAAATGGAGGCCCGGAGAGGGCCGACAGCACCAAGGACAGATCCCATGAGGGCACCAGGGGTCGGGACACAGGGAGAAGCCTGCGCGCGCCCCTCATGAAGCTACACACCAGGGGGTGTTGACCTGCCGATTTCCTCCCAAAACCCAAGTGTCGGGCGGAAATGGCTGCTAGGTACACTTTAATGGTGGAGAAAGCCTTCTTCCCATCCAACAAGTCTTGCAGGAAAGACAGAATGACGTTCACCGGGCATTGGAAGGGTGAGACCTCCATGCCCTGACACCAGGCTTCAAACACCCTCCATTTACAGTCATATAGGGACCTAGTGGAGGGGGCCCTAGCATTCTGAATGGTTCGAATGACTGCCTGGGGCAGCTCTGCTGACACTAGCCCACACCCCTCAGGGGCCAGGCCCACAGGGCCAGCCGTTCTGGATGAGGGTGGAAGATCGAGCCTCCCGCTTGGGACACCAGGTCCCTGCGAAGCGGCAGTTTCCAAGGTTGGCCCTCCAGGAGCTGGAAAATGTCCGCCACCCAATGCATGGCTGGCCAGTATGGGGCCACCAGAATGAGAGTGTGGCGCTGGGTTCGTACCCTCAGCAAGGTGGGTGGTATCAGGGCCACTGGGGGAAAAGCGTAAAGCAGTCCCCGTGGCCAGTCGTGCGCCAGCGCGTCCACGCCGAGTGGAGCGTCTCGGTCGCGCAGGGAGAAGAACAGAGGACACTGAGCATTCTCCTTGGAGGCAAAAAGATCCACTACGGCTGTGCCGAACCGGATCCAAATCTGTTCCAACACTGCTGGATGCAGGCTCCAATCCCCATACAGGGGTGTCCCTCTGGACAACAGATCCGCCCCCCGATTCAGAACACCTGGGACGTGGGTGGCTCTGATTGAGAGGAGATGCCTGCTGCACCATAGGATCAGTCTGCGTGCCAGCGTGTGTAACCGCACGGAGCGCAGCCCCCCCTGGCGGTTTATATAAGCCACAGTCGTGGTGTTGTCTGTTCTCACTAGGACATGATGGCCGGAGAGAAAAGGCAGGAAGCGCTTCAGGGCCAGAAAGACCGCGAGGAGTTCCAGATAATTTATGTGTGTCCCCCAGAGCTCTCTGCTCCACACACCCCTGACAGAGCGACCCTCCAGGAGCCCCCCCCCCCCCTACCTGACAGGCTCGCATCTGTCGTGACCACTTTCCTCACGAGAACCAACCCCAAAGGCACCCCCTGTGCCAAGAGGGAGGGGTGACGCCAACAGCGGAGCGCCGCGACGCACGCTGCAGAGACCGTCACCCTGCGCGCTCTGTGGCGCACTGGAGAGAGACCCAGAGAAGCCACCAAGCGTTGAAAATCTCTCATGTGTAGACGGCCGAGTGGTACCACTGAAATAGCCGACGCCATGAGACCCAAAAGCCTGAGGCATAACGCAAACGGCACCGAACTGTGTAGGCGGAAGCGCGCCAGGCAGAGCGAGAGCGCGTTCACGCGCGGTGTCGAGAGACGGGCCGTGAACGCCCCTGAGTCCAGATTCAGACCTAGAAAGGTTATTTTCTGGGAGGGGAGTAAAGCGCTTTTCTGCCAATTTATTCTGAAACCCAGACCACACAAGTGATGGATCACAACGAGCGTGTTTGACGCTGCCTCCTCTCTGGACCGTGCCAGCAGGAGCCAGTCGTCTAAATACGTGGCCAGCCGAATGCCCCTCCCTCTCAGAGGGGCGATCGCCGCCTCCGTACACCTGACAAACACCCTCGGGCTCAGAGAGAGGCCGAATGGGAGCACGGTGTATTCATAACACACTCCCTGAAAGGCAAACCTCAGAAATTTCCTGTGTGGAGGGTACACGGGAATATGAAAGTATGCGTCCCTCAGGTCGATTGAGGTGAACCAGTCGTTCTGGTGAATCAGACGCAAAAGGGATGAGAGCGTGAGCATTTTGAATCTGTACTTTCTGAGGCATCGGTTCAGGGCCCTCAGATCCAGGATCGGGCGAATCCCGGTCCCTCCCCGTTTCGGGACCAGGAAGTACCTGGAGTAGAAACCGCTTTGAGACCGATCGGGAGGCACAATGCATATCGCTCCCTTCTCCAGCAGGGAGGAGATTTCTCCCTGAAGGATGTGAGCTGACGTCCCCTGGGCGTGGGAGAACACTACGCCGGAGAATCGAGGAGGAACAGAAGCGAATTGGAGCCTGTAACCCCTCGAAATAGTTCTCAGCACCCAACGTGAAGCAGAAACCGCTGTCCATTCCTCCATGTGAGTGGAGAGCGGTGACACAGCCGTGACACACGGAGCAGCAGCTCCCTCCAGAGGTTGTGGGGCAGCGGTGCTCGTGGCAACCACTGCGCATGCGCGGGGGCTTTGTGCTTTGACGGCCCAGGCGTACGGGGACGACCCGTGGCTGGCGGTTAAGTCCGCCAGGGGCCGCCCACGCCTGGAACTGCTCATGGGCAACATTTTTATTGATTTTTGCTGCGCCCTTGACATTTTGTCTGGATGCGGCAGCAAACTTTTTAATGCTCCTTGAGCGTGACATGTTTGTGAAAAACAATGTGAGTGCTTGTGACGTGTGTTTTGAGCCGGCACAGCCGGCTGCACGTCCTGGCCCCACCCTGGACCGCTCGGGGACTCTGCCGGAGGGGTTCCGTGAGGGGGGGAGAAGGCACCATGGCAACATCGAACAGGAGGAGCTGGCGAACGGGGAACTGCCAGCTGCGGCGTCCGGAGGGAAAGAACTCCGTCAGGCTGCCCTCTTCTTCTTCCTCACCTGCTGACCGCCGGGTCGGGTGGGTTGTCCCGGCGGCGGAGCGGCTTAGTTGCCGGATCTCTGAGGCCAAACTGGTCGAGGCGCTGAGCCCGAAGAAGCTGGTTGGACAGCTTGAGGCTTCGGGCGCTTTGGGATCCAGAACTGAGGCTGGGCTCGGACAGCCGCCTGAGGAAGGTTCGGCCGAGCCGGCAGCGCCGGTGAGGGCTTACGGGGAAGGCAGAGATGAAGGGCTTCATCCTCTTTCTTTTTGGCCTCACACCGTTGCTGCATTGATGCCAGGGCAGAGCCAAAAATGCCTTCAGGCACGATTGGCATGTCCAAAATGTCCTCCTTCTCTCTATCAGAGAGGTTGGAGAGGTTCAGCCATCGTGCACGTTCTTGAAGCACCATCATGCCCATAGCTTTTCCCGTGGCCTGGACCGCGCAGCGCTGCACACGCAGGCAGATGTCGGTCAGTACGGTGGTTTCCTCCCACACCTCCGGGTCCGGCTTCGTATTCATGTCCTCACAGAGCTCGGCTTGGTACGCAGAGAGCATGGAGGAGACATTCAAAGCTCGGGTGGAAATGGCGGCAGCCTTGTACGCCCTCTCGTTCAGCGCCGACTGGAAGCGGTCCGCCTTCGCGGGGAGAGCGGGAGGCCTGGAGGAAGTTGCCGAGAGCCGTGGGTGCAGGTGGGCTGCAACCAGCGGTTCCATCGGCGGCATGCGAAGCATGCCAGCCTTCTCCATCCCCTCGAAGTCCAGCGAGGAGGCTCCTTGGACAGGAGACCTGGAGCTGAAAGGGTGTTTGTCCCAGGAGGACCTCACTTCTTGGAGAAGCTCCGGGAAGGTGGGAAGGAGGGGCTTTGCCGCTCTTGTGGCCTGAGGCAGCTTCTTTCCCTCGTAGCGGGATCTGACAGCCTCAGTGACCATGGTGGGCCAAGGGATGTTGAGCCTGGTTGCAGCGCGTCGGCAGACTGACTGCATGTCCAGGTGGGCGGCCGGAGAAGCCGCTCCATCCCTGGGAGAGGACGGAAAGCTAGGCATGGAGGCCTGAGCGATGGGGAGAAAAACGTCGTCATCCTCGTCCTCCTCTGAAATGAGGAGTTCCGAGGTGCCCCCGTCATCTCCGTAGTCCAACTCCAACACGTCCTCGACGGGGTGGCTCGGACCGTCCGGTTTGAGCTGTGAGCCCCAGCTGAGTTTGGCACACGGTTCCGGCTCCGGGAGGACATGTTCGCTGGCATCCCCAGGCGGTGGCCCAGGGGCCGGCAGGCAAGGGTCCTTCCCCGACAGGCTAGCTTGGCGCACTAGCCGCCGGCGAAGGCTCTTCAGGCTGAAGCAAGCACAGCTCTCACATGACCCGGGGACTTCCAATGCCAGCTGGGCGTGTTCCAGCCCGAGGCAGCTCGAGCAGACCTTGTGCGGGTCTGTGCTTGAGATTTTGTTCCCACAGGTACAGAGGCGAGCTCCTGCGCCGTCGACTCCTCTGGTGGGAGGAGCGGCTTCCATGTAGGCTAACTGGTGTGTTAGCAGAGAATGAACAGATGCACTGGAGTGTGAAGCTGCTCGTTATGCCCCGAGCCTATGGTGAAGGCCAGGACAGAAGGACAGTAAGTTAACGTTCGGCGACGGAGAGAATATTAGAAGGCTCCGTCTGTGAACAGTTGAGCTAACTTACCTCAGAGATAAGCGACCACCAAAGCGAGAAGAGGTGATTGAATAGTGCGTGCGTGGGGACGCTTGCTACTTATAGTAGCAGGGGGACGCGTACGTCACGGTCACTGGCCAATCAGGATTGGCGTATTGAGATAAGTGCTTCTGAGGAATCCGCGGAGGGGCGTATCCCATAGTGAGACATCGAAACGAATGTTAAGAAAGAGAACTAAGAGTGTGTATTGGCAACAATCTGACGATACGATACACATATCACAGTACAGCGAAGATGATACAATATATCGCAATACTAAAAGCCACATGATATTTTTTCATGAATTTTTAAGACTGAATTTAATGAAAAAACACAGGCAGGATGCTTTCAAGACACATCCAGTGTCATCACGAGATCTTGTTGTTATACAGTAAATGCTTGCATGTAGATTCTCAATAAAATATTGACACACAGCTTTTAAATATCAACTCAGTACATGAAATATCGCTATAATCTCTTTTATCCCTGCAGACAACTGTGTGTGTGCTAACAAGGCCCAGCACCATTTTATGCTTTATAAAACATTACATACACACCAGTTTGTATGTTACGTGTGTGTGTGCATACACACGTGACCTAAGAGATAACTGAAGCATTCACAGACAAACAGAGAAGCGCGCTGGATGACTGCACTGGCACTCGTGCTAAATGCTGTCTGACAGTAGGAGGCAAGATGGGTGGGAACACAACCAGCCCTCCAGGGAGGCGGTCAGACGAGCAGAGTCATGGTAGCAGTCTGCCACTCGGATGCTTTTAATTTGCACTTTAGTTGAGATGAAAAAAAAAATCAAAATGCTGCAAATGATTTAGACATGAATGCATCTGTAAATGTGCTGCTTTAACCAATCTTGCTGTTAAACTGTAGAAACTAGGATTTATATTTTGACTAAATAATCATTTTTCAGGTGGAATATATCTCTTATTACTTTAGGTTTCACGGAGTAATTGAGATTACACCCACAGTGGAACATTTAGTCATATACTAGCTTTTAGGTTTGTAAAATAAACCTTTGATGGATCCTTACTGACCCCAACAAGACTGCCTGTCATGAAAATGTAGGAAAGGAAGCTAATTTGGTCCTTTGTCATGCCTCCACCTCCCCCATGGAGCAGCAGACAGAGCAGATGAGAGGGGGTGGAGGGGAAATGAGGAAGAGGAAATGGGGTAAGGATTGACCCAGAATCGGCTCTTATGATGCACACTGATGTGCTCTGATAACAACGTTCCTCTGAAAGTGACTGACAGCTACTTCTACTCCACTTAGTTTCTTACTATTATATATATCATAATATAATATTGTTTAATCATGGCTAACATTAAACCATGCTGTTTGTTTAGATTATTTTACCTAACAGCTAATTAAGACAATCTTTTATGGCGTCATGCACTAGTTTTCCCACACAGACCCTAAAACTCAGTTTTATTCACTTCCAAGGACACCAGACTAATCATCATCAGTTAGAAGACTTTAATCTTTTGGCACAAATTTATTAGTTTATTTTTTTGTCTAAAAACTCATTCCTGATATTGATTAGAGGGAGATTGCAGAGCACGGCTGATTCTAGAAAGTTAGCAGGTTCGTCTCCTGATAATGTAGGACAGCTCCTTGAAGTGTGGCTCACTTAAGGAAATGATCGTGTTAACATCCATGAACCAGTTCACTCTAGGGTTTGATTTGACATGGTAACTGAGCCAGTCAAACCAATGTTCAGAGAGTTTGTGAACCTTGCTTTCTCTTATTGCAGATGACCAATTGGCAGCGCTGCTTCTGGTTATGGGGTCATGGGTTTTAGAGGTTAGTTTAATAGATCAGATGAACATGGAGGAGGAAGCGAACACTGAGTCTGAACTGCACTTGTGTTCACCCATTTCTTCCTTTTCTTTATTTACATCCTTTTGCCTTACATCAGAAGCCAAGTTCAATGTTGGCAAAACAGCCTCTTCAATTTAATTTGAAGCTGCCATACAGTGTGCATATTAGAGCTAACAGGACCATGCGTTCTAGTGGACTAGGTGGCACCAGCCTTTCCCTCAGAGAACTGAACCAGAGCTTGTAGTTGGCTGCTGACTAGCACTCCTGCTGTGATGTCAATCCATGTGGAGGATCGGTTTTGGGGACAGATTTTGGAAGTCAATGACCTGCTTCTGCTCTGACCGAGGCTGCGCTGATATTTCACTTATGCACTGACGCCCGACTGATTACAATGAAAGCAGAGTACAGGCACGAAGGCGAGAAGTATCTGGAGTGATTGTGATGGATAGACCCTCAGATGGATGGAGAGAGAGACAGTTGATGGTTTTATGTGTGGAATCACTGCAGTTAGCTGATCCAGAAAATCAATGTCAGCACTGATTAAATGGGCAACTGCACAGAAAAGCCTCAATAATCAAAATGTTTCAGCAGCACTGTGCCGGGATCTTTTAGTCAGATAGCAGGAAATCTGTGTAAGCACTTTGATGAATGCACAGCTTGGTTAAAGCCTTAACATTCTGTGTTAATAGGCATTCGGTGGTCTAAGTTATGATTTGTGAGAGTAATTAAGCAATGGAAAATCTTTATTTCTCCATCAGTGCGATGGAGGCCAGACAGCTTTTATTGTCTTTGTTAAGGAAGCAAAATATTCAGTTTCTTTAGTTCAATTTGTTGAAGAAGTAAGCCTTCTAAATGAATACAGATGTTTGGTGGCAATTTTGGTGTACCGTATTTTCCGGACTATATGTTGCACTTTTTTCATAGTCAGGTCGGTCCTATTTGTCTTCGGAGTGGTCAGGGTCATTCTCCTCCTGCTGTTTTCGCCCCGTACTGTTTTTCATGGAAGCTGCTGTTTTCTGGAGTTTTTTATGGAGGTAAAACCCCCTGTGCACGCCAGCGTTCTTCGGAGTGGCAGGGCTGGTATTCCGCTCCATGTCTGCTTCCCTTCACCTGAGCCTGCCTGTGGATCCAGTTGAGTCATGGTGTGCACCTGCTCAGGACTGTTTGCCGAGTACCTGCTACCGCTCCTGGTTTCCTCGCGTCACTCCTGCTGTTCTTCCGCTTCCTGGTTCACGCCTGCGGGGTCTGTGCCTGTGGGTCCTTCATGCTGCGGTCTCTACTGGGTCCCGCGCCTGCTGCTGCAGTTCCTGCTGGTTCCCACGCCTGCTGCTGCAGTTCCTGCTGGGTTCCACGCCTGCTGCTGCGGTTCCTTCGGGGTCCCATCCCGGCTGCTGCTGTTTATGTTCCTGTCAAGTCAAGTGTTCCTGTCCAGTCAAGTCAAGTGTTCCTGTCCAGTCAAGTCAAGTGTTCGTGTCCAGTCAAGTCAAGTGTTCGTGTCCAGTCAAGTCAAGTGTTCCTGTCCAGTCAAGTCAAGTGTTCCTGTCCAGTCATGTCAAGTGTTCCTGTCCAGTCATGTCAAGTGTTCCTGTCCAGTCAAGTCAAGTGTTCCTGTCCAGTCAAGTCAAGTGTTCCTGTCCAGTCAAGTCAAGTGTTCGTGTCCAGTCAAGTCAAGTGTTCGTGTCCAGTCAAGTCAAGTGTTCGTGTCCAGTCAAGTCAAGTGTTCCTGTCCAGTCAAGTCAAGTGTTCCTGTCCAGTCAAGTCAAGTGTTCCTGTCCAGTCATGTCAAGTGTTCCTGTCCAGTCATGTCAAGTGTTCCTGTCCAGTCAAGTCAAGTGTTCCTGTCCAGTCAAGTCAAGTGTTCCTGTCCAGTCAAGTCAAGTGTTCCTGTCCAGTCAAGTCAAGTGTTCCTGTCCAGTCAAGTCAAGTGTTCGTGTCCAGTCAAGTCAAGTGTTCGTGTTCCTGGTCTCAAGTCAAGTGTTCGTGTTCCTGGTCTCAAGTCAAGTGTTCGTGTTCCTGGTGTCAAGTCATGTGTTCGTGTTCCTGGTGTCAAGTCAAGTCTTCATGTTCCTGGTCTCAAATCAAGTCAAGTGTTTGTGTCCAGTCAAGTCAAGTGTTCGTGTCCAGTCAAGTCAAGTGTTCGTGTCCAGTCAAGTCAAGTGTTCGTGTTCCTGGTCTCTCAAGTCAAGTGTTCGTGTTCCTGGTCTCAAGTCAAGTGTTCGTGTTCCTGGTGTCAAGTCATGTGTTCGTGTTCCTGGTGTCAAGTCAAGTCTTCGTGTTCCTGGTCTCAAATCAAGTCAAGTGTTCGTGTTCCTGGTCTCAAGTCAAGTCAAGTGTTCGTGTTCCAGGTCTCAAGTCAAGTCAAGTGTTCCTGTTCCAGGTCAAGTGTTCCTGTCAAGTCTTCGAGTCCCTGCTCCTGTGTCCAGGTCAAGTGTTCGTGCATCAAGTAGTCCTGTGTTCGAGTCAGGAGTTCGAGTTCGTGTGTCCAAGTCCGAGTTTCCTGGTCCAAGCTCAAGAGACCCTCGTCAGTTAGAGTTGTGCCGCCTAACCGAGAGGCCCCTGCTCTGCAGCCCTGGACTGAGTTGCGTGTTTCCAGTTTTCGAGTGTCCTGTCGAGTTCCGGTGTCCCGTGCCTGCTGCTGTCGAGGTCCAGCGTAATGCTGTCGAGTTCCGGTGTCCCGTGCCCGCTACAGTTGAATTCCAGAGACCAAGTTCCCATGTCCAGTCTTCCAGTTTCCCGAGTCATGTGTTCCCGAGTCTGGTGTTCCCGAGTTCCAGTGTTTTCAGGGTCTCCTGTGTTGTGTGGCTTTGTGGGCGTCTGGTATCCGCCCCTTGGGGGGGGGGGGGGGGGGGGGGGGTACTGTCATGATTTGCCCCAGCCTCCCTGACTGTGTCGCTCCTTCCGTAATTAGCCTTATTGTTCTCACCTGCCCCTCGTTAACCTGCCCATGTGTTCCCTCATTGTTCTGTGTATTTATACCTCCCTCTTTGTTCCTGTCGTTGTCGGATCATTGCGTTGTCTTCGTTGTGCTCGTGCTTGTGCTGCTACCATTAAATCCATTTTTATTTTTTCATCCGTGCCTGCTCTTCTGCCTCCTGAACCCTCCACCACACATGGTCTGCCATCTCCACCCTCACCTCATGACAGCACCAACAAAAAAAAGGTTTTCTACACACACGCCACGCTCGAATACAAGCCGCGGCACAGCAGCCACATGCAGGTCTCCGGCGCACAGCGCATGTACGTCCATAACATAAGATAATTAGACAGAAAGACGCTACACGGAGGTTTTTTGTTGTTGTTTTAATTCAACAAAACTAATTTTAAACACGGATGAACGTGCCTGCAAGTTTAGAAAAGAAAACAGCACTGATAGCATTCATATTTCTGGATGGTTATAAAATAAAAACAGAACTGACATGTTATTACCGGTAATTTGCATGTTTAGAAGAAAAGAACAGTGCTGACACAGCATTAATAAGCCCTGGATGATTAGAAAATAAAAACAGGACACAAAACATGCCTGGTTAGTAAATTAAACACACTTGCCTACCAGAAAAAGTCATTCGCTCTCATCTTCCTCTTGCGCACTAAAGCCATTAAAGTCCTCTTCTTCAGTGTCGGAGCTGAACAGCCTCAGAAGAGCTTCGTCACATACCTTTTCTGTGGCGATGTCAGTGTCGCTGTCCGTGTTGCTGTCATCATCCCCGGGTGAAGCTGGCTTGAATGTGTTCTTCCTGCTGCCGTCTCCAGTGCTGAACCATGGATTCATTCATGCCAAGCTTACGTGCGACAGCACTGTTTCCCTCCTTTACTGCCAGATCGATGACCTTCAACTTAAATGCGGCATCATACGAACTCATACGTGTAGTTTCCATGATGAGGTGGTATGGATTTGAAAAAAATTCTTCGTCATGCCGGCTGCTTACATGTGCTAAATTAAAATGAGCACTTTCTTCGATTTCCACTTTTGGTTTCCACCTGTTTCACTTTCTGCGAAAGCGCCCCCTGGCAGGAGAAGGAAAATCTTGAGTAAAGCCTCACCTCATTATAAGCCGCATGGTTCAAAGCGTGGGAAAAAGTAGCGGATTATAGTCTGGAAAATACGGTAAACAGGTAAACTAGTAGTAGCACATTCAATGTCAAAGAAAGTAAAATGTTATTCATTGTTATCATCAACTAATGTTATTAGTGACATTTTAGTAGGCAAATAAGGTGGAAAACGTCTAGATATCTGCCATAACAATCGGCCCAAAACATTGGCAGCACAAATCGTTGGTGTTCCGGTCTCTACCCTGAATCATCTGCAGGTCATCCAGAACGCTGCTGCCAGGTTCTTGACGAATACACACCGGCGTAGCCATATTACCCCTGTCCTGGTACATCTTCACTGGCTCCCTGTCATTTTCAGAGTGCAGTTTAAGTTATTGACTTTTGTATTTAAATCACTGAACGACCTGGCACCTCCCTGTCTCTCTGACCTGCTCACTCCATATGTACGCACATGCATGTTGAGTTTGGCTGACCTTTTGCTGCTGTGTACACCGTGGATGCGATACAAATCGCGGGGTGAACGAGCATTTGTGCATGCTGCCCCAAAGCTGTGGAACTCTTTACCCATTTAAAGTTCGGCAGGCTCCTTCACTGGTGATTTTTAAATCTCGTTTAAAGACCCACTTTTACGATTTGGCTTTTAGACAGTGACTCATTTTAGTGTTTTATTGTGTCATTCTTTTAATGTGTTCTTAGTATTCATCATGTTTCATCTGCTTTTGATCGGTATTTTTATCTTCTGTTTTAGTTTCTTAGAATGGTTGCGTTTTGTTTTAGCCTGTGCAGCACTTTGGGCAGCTCCCATGCTGCATTTTAAACGTGCTATATAAATAAACTACGGTATGGTATGGTAACCTCAGTTGAGAAACCAATGGGCGAGGACAAATGCAAAACGATGGACTAACTGCTGAGAAAACAGGAGGATCTGACAACATGTGCAACTGAGGGAACTCTTTTATTGAGGGATGTGATTTCAAAGCAAGAACAGGTGAGCTGATGGGAAACCAACATGCATAGATGGTGACTGGGGGGCTGAGGGAAAAACAAAACTCAACCGGGAAACCTGCAGACTTTGACAGGATCATTGTTATTTTATCCTGAGAGTTTACTTAAAAGCAGGGTTCCCAGTCCTGGTCCTGGAGGACCCCCATCCTGCATGTTTTAGCTTTTTCCCTGCTCCAACACACTTGATTCAATAGCTGAATCACCTGTTTAGCAGGTCATTGGGCTCTGCATAATTGTGTTAATCACCTTCTGATTAAAACCAGGTGTGCTGGAGCAGAGAAACAACTAAAGATTTGGTTTAAAGAAAACGTGGGGGAGGTCCATAAAGTGTATTTTAGAATGCATATCACTGGATGCAGCATGTTTTTGTTAGCTTAGCGTTTCATGAACACGTGAACAGATTTTAGTCTGAATCTCAGAAAGAAATCTCTAGATGTTGATTAGAAACTGATTAACTTCTTAAGTCAGACAAGTTCAAGATGGCTGCCACAGCTAATCAACTTCTGCCAACAAATCGGCTGCAACTCAATTTGACGGC
The DNA here is from genome assembly GCF_043380555.1 of Nothobranchius furzeri. Taxonomy (NCBI): domain Eukaryota; kingdom Metazoa; phylum Chordata; class Actinopteri; order Cyprinodontiformes; family Nothobranchiidae; genus Nothobranchius; species Nothobranchius furzeri. The sequence goes on along the minus strand of NC_091743.1, from coordinate 52,646,044 downwards.
TATAATTTCATGCTGAAGCCCTTACTTTCTTTGAGTTTTAGCAGATCATGAGTGACATAAAGCAATAATTTTAATTTTCTTTCTTATTGTTTTATGAACTCTACACTGGGTATAATGGTATAGGGGAGTGTAATGGTATAATATTTGTTGTTAAAATTGAATGAAAACCTGCACTTTGGAGATACTGGGTTAGGGTTAGGGTTATGAAATTTTTTGGGTACACCTCTGAATATCCACTCATCAAACTAATAGACTTCCACTCTTCTGTTTTCATCCATTTGTTCTTTTTAGTCATCCGTCTGCCTTTTCTCCGTTCATCGCTGCACCTTGGGGCATATCTCATTTCATCCCAAAGTCACTGATATGCCCAAAGCTCCTAACCCAAAATAGGCCGAGTTAATTTCCTGAGTTTTCAGGGCCTTTTATGTCCAACATGCAACAATGCTCTCAAACTGCCGTTTCATCCACCATGTCTGCTGTCATTTTCACCCTCTCTTCCTCTCCTTCATGTCTGGCTGCAACAGTCAGAGTGTAACAGGAAGATAAAATATTCAAAGAACACACATTTTTTCCACCTCAGCAGCTTTTCAGAAGTTTTGGATCAGGTACACGGTGTGATAAAAGCACCCTGCTATCATATAGTCTCAATGACTCACCTGCTTGTCTTGGATTACTAAAGACGTTTATGGAACAAACAGGATTATTTGTATTTGTTTTGGATCTCATCTCTTTATCCTCCTACTGCTTTCATCTGTGTTTAACCAACTCTAAAAATATGATTTTCTTTTATATTTCACCCCTTCTGCATGGATGTGAATTCACCAGATTGTGTGAAAGTTTTAGAAAATTGTTTATTTGAGGATAATCCATCTGAGGTAGACAAAACGCTTCCTGAAATCAGTTCACTTCCTTCCCATTGCCCTGACAGTTGCCTTCTTATGATCTAGTAGAAATAATACTATTTTCCTATATTTTTAGGAGTTTTTCAGAGCAAACTCACACGGCTATCTGCCGGATTAATCCTAATCTGAACTCTGACAATGACAATGACGTGTAGTCCAAGCAACCAGAGCAGAACCAGATGGAGCTCCTGTTTATGTAATCTCTGTTGTCGGGTAATCTGTGTCAGAGGAAGAAACAAAGACCTGAACAAAACCACTGTGACTAGACGGCTTTCAGGTGGTCGGTTTAGTTGTTATGAGGTGCATCTTGTATAATTTATGTATGTTTATCAATTGACTTTAACTGTGCTGTTTGTCTGCTTTAGGAGTATTAGAACGTAAGTAGTCCTTTGAGTGGCCTCCGTTTGGAGAAACATAAGCTAGTTTTTTGTGTTGTCAAGCTAACAGCTCGCAGTGGACTAGTGGGATCCTAACTTTGGGTGGAAAATCCCTTTAAGTGTTCATACATTTTTCCACAGAAACCCACTTAAAAGATGTGAATTTGATCATCAGTGAGGTTGAGTTGTCAGTCAGTTGATTTATTTGGTTGTAACTTGTTGATGAAGAGTTGAGACTTTGGTGTGTGTGTGTGTGTGTGTGTGTGTGTGTGTGTGTGTGTGTGTGTGTGTGTGTGTGCAGACAACACCCAAACATGGGTGTTGATGGGCTGTGGTTCAGCTAATTCAGCAGGGAAGCATCCTGAAGCTGTTTGGAAAGACTGGTTACCATCAACAGGTGATGACAGGCCTGGAATCAAGAGGACAACACCTTTTTGTTTAATACCTGCAGTTTGGAAAATCACAATGAACTTGCTTTCATGTCTTTGTAAAGTTTGTGTTACTGGATTTAAGGTTTTTGCAAACATGTTTTGGGTTCCCAAAGGAACTTTCTGCAGATAAAAAAAAAAGTTCAGTATCCTCAGTGGTGCCATTCAGCACTGTGGAAGACAAACCTGAAAGAGAATGCTGACTAAACAGATCTGTGAGTGGAGGGTGCGCAGGAATAAAACGTTAAAAATAAAACGCTACCTCTGAATCAACTTATACCCAATCTACGTGGCTGCTTTGTTTGTAAATGAGGACGAAATAGAAATGTATTTAATGTATAAACACACAAGCTTCTTGTTTCCCGTGTTGTCATTGGTCCTGTAGGTCCACGCCTATCAAACAGCTTCTTCTGCATTCTAAACTATCATTTATACAAATAAATAACAAAAGGTATTGACAAGAGAGGATGCATCGATTTTTTAAAGTCAGTATTAAAGAGATGGAGGACATTACTCTAAGCTACTTGAAGAAGAAAATGGTTCAGGAAGGAGCTGGTTTGTTTTTGATCCATTTCTTTCAGCCGGTTGTTCCTGCAGGCACTCATACAGAGATTCCTTTGTGTTTCTGCCTTTCAGCTCCAACGGCTTTTAAAGCTCCTGTTTGCTTTCACGTGTTTCCTGGAGCTATGGATCCCAACACTACATAAAACATTTTGTTCTGATTGTGTGTGTGTGTGTGTGTGTGTGCGTGTGGTGTCTAGTTATAGATAATCCCTAAAATAATTAATAATTACAATTGTCTTCTTTGTTAATTAGTTTTCTCCTTATTCTAATCATTATTCTTAACTTAATGATTACT